>NC_136015.1:17129609-17379609 GCF_048128805.1 Centroberyx gerrardi
AGAGAGAGAGAGAGAGAGAGAGAGAGAGAGAGAGATGGAAACAGGTGTCTTCCATCATGAAAAAAAACTAGACTAAAACAATGACAGTGTGGCATGCCTTGCATGAGAGAAAAGTGGAGTGGGGAGAGAGAAAGAGAAAAACAAAAAGAAGCAGGTAAATGCTGGAAAGCAATTATCTTCCATCAGAAATGAAAAAAAGTTTGTGCTACTTTCAATCCTCTGTCTCCCTCTGTCTAAATAACTGCTTACTCTCCTTTAGAAGAAAAATAAATGAGCATGTGTGCCTTACCAGAGAGAGATCTGGTTTTGAAACATTTGAAAGAGAAAGTTTGTTTCTGAATTGGTTCCCACACTTTTTCATGTCAAGAACCCCCATATACGTATTCGTCGATGGACCACCCTTTGGTAAGATTTTGCCAAGGAGCCCAATTTGTTGTTAGATATGACTTGGTACAGAATTATATAACTGTCTGCAGGTTGTAGGTGGGGAGATACCAGTAGGAACCGTGAAATCTAAAATCAAGACAGTAGGCTGCATTCTTTTACATTTTACTCATTTTGCACGGGACACCCCTGGGGCCTGTTCAGGGACTCCTGGATGTTCCCACTTTGGGAACCATTTGAGAACCACTGAATTATATAACTGGGGGGGGGGTCTTAAAGTGTTTTTATGTCGATGAACCCCAATACAACTAGACACATATTAGGCCACAGAGCCCAGTTGATAAGATTTTGTCCAGTGGCCCCCATGTGGAAAGATTTTTGTTACTCTTCTTGATTTAGTTTTGAATTCTGTAACTGTCTACAAGGTAGGTGGGCAGATAATAGTGGTGAGAGTGAAACCTATGATTCCAAGAGCCATTCTTATGATTTTCTAATTTGAATAATTTTGTAGTGATTTAAAATATAGGCTAGTGAAATTCAGCTATTCCTCATTTTGCCAAGGACCATTGGAGTCCCCACATCGGACCACTGATTAGGGTTTATGGAGACTAGACCGCCTGTGTTCCCGCGATGCCTCCGGTAGTCCACGTTGTGTGAGCAGCCGTGTCTCGTGACGCGACCAAGGGGCGGGTTAACAACAACGGAGTCGGTCTGTAGGAGCTACTGAGGGACACAGAGAGCGTGTGTTGTTTTGAATTTGCTAGAAGACACCGACTGGAGGGGGGTAGGGCCTGTGTATAAGATGGCGGATGTAGAAGGCGATGAAACTCGGTCGGCTCTCCCTTCGGCATCCCGTAACGGACCTGTCGTCGGTTCGGTAGTCGGTACCGCAGGCCAGAACGCAACCACGGTGACGTCAGGTCCAAGGGTGGTAAGGATTGTGAAGTCGGAGTCGGGATATGGATTCAATGTTCGCGGTCAAGTTAGCGAAGGAGGACAACTGCGAAGCATCAATGGGGAATTGTATGCTCCTCTTCAGCATGTCAGCGCTGTTTTGCCCGGAGGAGCGGCAGACCGAGCTGGCATATCAAAGGGTGACAGGATCCTTGAGGTGTAAGTCAGCTTTCATCAGTTCATGTTAGCCAGCAGATAGCTAGCTAGTTTAGCTCCGTGTCAAGCCTCTGCAATTACAAACGTCTGTTAGCCATCTTTAATACAAACGTCACTTGTCTGTTATGACAACAAAATTGCCACTTACTACCCAGTTAGCTAGATATTTGTCCAACAAGTTAACGCTATGAAACGTTAGCTATCTAGCTAATGGTATTATTGTAACTAGCAAGCTAATCAGCTTGCATAAGTTGGACAACAGCCTGTGCATGCTGATTAGCTTTAGCTAGCTAGGTAGCTAACGTGTTGTTTAGCTAGCCCTATTTGCGCAGTGACTGCCCCCAGCATGGATGTGTGGACGTAACTTAAATAACAGCCTTGTTGACATTAAATTCTCTGATGCATAATAGTTCAGATGCGTCTTTTGGCCTTGCCTGAACACAGTAGATGCCAGTGTTGTCACCAAGTTTATCATCACTTTGTGTCTGTGCTTCTTGCCTTGGCGACAGACAGCTTGACAGAATTGCCTTCAAGTCAGGCATGCTGTTTACATGTGGCAGTTTTTAGTGTTGTCCATTGTTTATGCCCTTTTTCCTATCAGTGTGTTTGGGTGGAGTTGATAGGCATGACTGGACCCTGGAGACATGTTATAAAAGTACTTTGTGTTTTGGCAAGTCCAGTAGCTCATGCCAGGAAAAGCCTATTTTAATCAAAACCCCTCAGGGGAGAGACTGAACTTTTGATACCTTTCAAGCCTTTAACCCTTAGTAAACGTATAACAATTAAGTGTAAAAGGAAGTATGTCCACAAAGCCTCTTTCAGTTCATATTTCCATATAGGTAAACTCTGAATAACGCCACAGTCTCAGTTTGTAATTGTCTAAATTGTCAAACATTCTTCCACTTCCGCCATCATTTGTTAAGATAAGTCCTGACCTTTAGAGCAAATGTTGGCAAGCACATAAAGAGCGAAATATTAACATGTACAAATTACTATATGATATCACTACGAACTAAGTCATCATAGATTTTTCTAAGAAGTCCATATGTATTTTGGGGCCTAGCCTAAGCTTTAAAGTCAGGATGAAGATTGAGCAGTGAAAATGGGCCAAGTTGTTACTGTGAAAGTGACCGTAGATGAAACTTAGAGTAAGGGAGAAGAGAAAGAAAAACAAGGAACACGGCTCTTGGCTGGTAAAGCCAACTTGCTGAGGCATCAGAAAAGGTTTTAGTGTGTTTTCCCTATTTGAAGTGCTAAACCTCTCTGGTCATATGACTTGACCAGTAGTTTCCATGTGACTTATTAACCAGCATGACCATTTCTCAAAAAATCAAGACTCACAACAAGAAACTTAAGTGTAGTTATCCGGTTAGGTATTTCACATGTGTCAGCATTTAGGCTCAAAGTTATATCAACGAGAAAACTGAATGACCCCAGCTTGAATGGTGATAACTAGCTAGCCTATGCTATTTCTTGCTGATTTAAGTCACTGTTGATTGTCTCTATTGATTACTGTCAGAGTGTGGTCTCTGTGTAGAACTGCTTGTTTACAGACTCACCTTTTGTAAAAATGGAATGAAATTAACCTAGTCTATTTTGGTGAATTTACAGGACAATGTCCTGCCATTTTATCAGACTTCAGTGTTAATATCTCTTCATTTCATCAGCCTAATTCATATTCTACCAACCTCCTTTGTTGCTGATTAGCAACTGAGACAGCATTCTGGCAGAGATCCCTCTTTTTTTGTTTTGGCGAATAGGAGGATGATGAGATCAGAGCAGTGATGAGAACAATAGCCTACATCTCCCTTTATCTCCACCTTTCTGTTCAGCCCCCGTTTCATTTCAGTTCAGTCCAACAACCCACAGGAATGTCCCCATGTCACCTTGTGTCCTCATGATGCACAAGCTCCCTTCCAGCTTTCTCCCACTCTGTCATTGTTGGCTTGACTTTCTTCCACCCTCTCTTCACCTGCTTGTCTCACTCTCGCTTTCATGTAAGGCATTACACCAACATGAATTAATAAACAATGATGGAAACATAGCGTATGGCAGACAGACCCTTGCTTGCACTCTTGCTCACTCCCTCCTTTCCTCCCTCTGTCCCCTTGGTTCTCAGAGGAAGATTAGCAGAGACACCTGATGCTGCTGCCATCTGGCCTCAGCAAAGTAAGCTAAGGAGGGAGGCATCTCACAGCACCAAAGGAAAGACTGTTGTGGTCATAGAGAGGCATGATAATAAAATTCCCAACTACAAACCCAACCTAGTATCACGTTTATCAATGGGTCATTACAGATTTACGATCAGTATGGCCTTCTTATGTCCACCAGCGATGCAGTTGCAAACATTTTAAAGCATAGAAATATCTGTAAAATCTTATGAAGCAAGAGATATCAATACATGCCTTTGTGAAAATCCATCATATAGGCTACCCCCTTCACACCAGACTAGTGGTAGAGGACTGGTCAAACTCTGCTCTGTTTGGGGTCCAAGGTCAATGCGTAATTGTAAACACACCTGCTTTTGATGAGGTTATAAGGTGACGGCCCATAAGACATTCCCATGTACAAGGCTCAGTGTGAATTGTCCTACACAAGATGGTCCCTGATCAGCATACCGTAATATTCCCAGGTTGTGCATATCAAAGTAGTGATGGTCAAACACTCTGGTCTATGGGTCATACACTGGAAAAATGCAGCTTGAAGCCTCTAAATCTCTCCCAGTGGGTGTAGCTAATCACGGCTGTCGAACTGTTGTGGCGGTATTGTAGGTTGTTTAACCAGATGATCAGTAGGTGGCAAACTCATCAGAGACAATTTGCTCAAACAAATAACCACCGGTGGTTTTCCCTGAAAACTGCATCTTTAAAGCAAACAGATAATACATTTTTAAAAATATGAAGCTGAGTTTCTCTCTCTCCTTCCCTCCCTTCACCCTTCTCTTGCTCTCCCTCTCCCTCCAGTAATGGGGTGAGCGTGGAGGGTGCCACCCATAAGCAGGTGGTGGACCTGATCCGGGCCGGGGAGAGGGAGCTGGTTCTGGCCGTGCTGTCTGTGCCACCCCAGGAGGCTGATGGGTTGGAAGGAGGGGAGGACAGCTCAGTCCAACCCACCTATGATTACAGTGACAAGCAGGCCGTGCCCATATCCATCCCCACCTACAAACATGTTGAGCAGCACTCCGAGAGGTTTGTGGTGAGTACTGAATGCACAAATGAGTTTACTTTTTTCTTCCTGAAAGGGACAAATGTTCTCTGGCTGCCCTCACAATTTCTCCCTTATAGAGGTAGAAAATGTCCACAGGGATGTTTTTCTGCGGGGGTATCTTAATCACTTGTAACTCTTGCACATATTTTCCATGATCAAAGTAATCCTACATGTATATTGTCCAAAATCAAGTCTGTATCCCCCCCACAAACTTCTCATTCCCTCCATCTGTTCTGATGCAATATGGTGGCTCTGTTCTGTCTTTGTGTCCATGGCCATAGGTGTACAACGTGTACATGTCAGGCAGACAGCTGTGCTCAAAGCGCTACCGGGAGTTTGCCATCCTGCACCAGAACCTAAAGAGGGAGTTTTCCACCTACAGCTTCCCCAAGCTGCCTGGCAAATGGCCCTTCTCCCTTTCTGAACAGCAGCTGGATGCTCGGCGTAGAGGCCTGGAGGAGTACCTTGAGAGAGGTGAGCTGATGTGGGATCCTCACAAGCATGCAACCCCCGTGTTTGGTCATTTTTCAGTATGGGCAAGCACACACTTCTCTGTGCTAAGCCAGAATTTGAAGGGGGGGGGGGGGGGGGGGTTGTGGAGAAGTTTGGAAGATGGTATCCATATGGCTCCGAAATCCATATTTCTATGCCTGGATGAGGGTACGGGGGGAGGAAGCAGGGGTGGAAGGGATAGAAAGGGGAGGAGAATGTTTGTGGTTACAAAAATTGAATAGGAGGATAATGTGAGAGAGACAGGATTACCTGGAGAAAGGTGAGGCCAAAATATTGATGATCAAATGATCAAGTTTCTATGACAAAATGAGATGGAAGAAATATTCGCTTGGTATAAAGGAGGGGTTGGAGAATAGGCAATTGTCTTTCAGGGCCGAATGAGACAGACATCTTTAAAGACTAAAACTCAAGCACCACAGTCTATAGCCTAACAAAAGGAGAAATAATTTAATGTATAGTTAGAGTGTAGTTAACCATCACTTTTATTTCACTTTGAGTATGGAGAAGAGGCCAAGCACTGGTGTTGATAGTCTGCAGTGCATATGAAGCAATTTGGACATTGTACAGGGAAGTACATAAATCACAGTTTGAAGAAGTGAGAGAGCAAGTGTGTCACAATCCTGTTGAGGGAGGGAGGGGGGGGGGTGGGAGGGAGGGAGAGAGAGAGAGAGAGAGGAGTCTCGTGAGTCTCTGAAGAACTGCAGTATCTGTGTGAGTGTGCTGGACTGTCTGAAATACCTGCACACCCTGTCAGACTTTAGCAGTACAACCAATGGAAGCTAAATGTGAGCACAGAAGATACAGGGAAGGTGACATTTTCTCTCCTCTCTTTAATTGCTTTATTTTGACCTCCCCCCTTTCTCTCCATCATCGTCTTTCTCTCTCTAGTGTGTTCTGTGCGGATAATTGGGGAGAGTGACATCATGCAGGAGTTCCTCTCTGAATCAGATGAGGTATGCTTGTCATTTTGTCTATGTAGTGCTATTACTTCACTATTCTAGGACTGCACGACATTGGCTTTTGTAAAATAACTTCTGCTGTTGTAGTATGGATTTTAATGAATGTCTTTGAATGTTTTCTCCAAAGTGCAGCTTGTAACTTGTAAGCTAGGGAATCAGCAGAGCACCAGAATATCTTATATAATACATTGTCTGAAATGTCTTTCCCCCTAGTCAAAAAAAAAAAAAATCACTCACTTGCATTTTGGAAATTGCAATAGCGGGATAAGTATGCCTTACTTGTTTATTTTGACTATCCAGAAGTACTTAATTCTAAATAAGTACTTAATTCACACACAGAGTTGCTGTCGCTATTTTAACCCATACATGGGTTAATACAGGTGTACAACTGTTCTCATCATATTTTGCTTTCCTGTGCAGAACTACAATGGGGTGACAGATGTAGAACTGCGGATAGCCCTGCCAGACAAGACCACCATCTCTGTCAGAGTCCGCAAGAACAGCACCACGGACCAAGTCTACCAGGTACCGCATGACTGACACTAGGCCTACATTTTGTATCACCATCTGCTGGGACTATATTGTCATGGAAGTATATATTGCCTCAGTCTTTCGACATATGAATTGGGCTTCTGTATCAGTGCTCACCTGGGATTATGGCAGCTAGGATTGCAATATCAAATTCTGTGTATTGGTAATAGCATACTATGAAATAAGAGCAGAAAGTGCATTCATACTGAAAGGAAAAAATGCAGTAAAACTAATAAACACAAAGATTATTTAAAAGAATGAAATACTTTCACACAATGATGCAGTAGAAATACCTCAACTCTGTTTGTTTTTTAATAGCCAACTCCACTGTCCTAATTTCTACTCCTCTTCCTGCAGGCATTAGTGATGAAGGTTGGAATGGACAGTATTATGGCCAGTTACTTTGCCCTTTTTGAAGTCATCAACCACTCCTTTGGTAAGAACTGTGCATTTGTCTATTTTTCATGAGTTTCTCACATGCTATCACGTGTAAGTTAAAAGTCCTCTCCTGGGTGACTCTTCATCACATGATCAGTATTACTCTAAACAAAGACCTCTGCCAGCCACAATGGTTTGTTTAATGCATTGGACCTGAGGGTGTGTGTATGTGTGTGTGTGTGTGTGTGTGTGTGTGTGTGTGTATCAGTGGACAGCAAGGGTAGCTAATTGGTACACAGTGAAGGATTTGGAGTTGATGACTAATAACTGTATCCCCCCCGCTCTTCATCCCTCTCCTCATCTTTCTCCTCGTCGCTTTTCTCTTTTCCAGTGCGGAAGCTGGCGCCTAATGAGTTCCCCCACAAGCTTTATGTGCAGAACTACACCTCGGCAGTGCCGGGGACCTGCCTGGCACTCCGCAAATGGCTGTTCAGCTCCCAGGAGGAGGAGTTGCTCAGAGACAACCCTCTGGCCCTGCACTACTGCTTCCACCAGGTAATGACAATAATAGATTCCCACTTGCCATAGAATAACTGGAATATCATTGAAGTTTATGTTCCAGAAGCCATGGACTTTATGGGAATATAACAGAAAATTTGATGTCTACAGGAATGTGGGTTGGTTTTTTTTAACAGCTTTGTTTCCCATTTTCTGACCTGAAAAACAACACTAACATGCCTGGAACCTTTTAACGTTTTTGGTCATGGAAATGCTCTGCCATCGTCATGGAAAAGTAATTGAATTTTGCATCACAACAGTGACCATTATAAATCTATTTTTATCTGAGTCTAGCTTTTGAACATATCTACAGTCAATGTAAACATGCACACATTCACTCATCATTACAGAATCTAATTGCAACACTTTCAGTGGAGCATCAAAGCAGGACAATGCAACATTAAATCAAGTGAAATCTAGCTTAGCGCTTGTTAAATACTTGCTAGGTGTAACTGTCCTGGTAAATAATGTAACAAGGCTAAGTGTATTTTCACAGACGTGACAGTCATGGAAAGGTGTTGTCACAGACAACACCTTTGAGATTTTAGCAAGGCCTACAACAGTAACGTGACAACCTGGACAAAAGATTAAGTTTACTTACAATGAATAAGTCCAACAAACGATATGCAGAACCTAAATCAAATAATCAAATACTTTAAAATGCCACCACTTACCTTATCAGGAAACCAGGGAACTTGAAATGAATCTTCTACCAGCTAGCAAAACGCTTCCACAAGCAATTTAAATTGTGAAACTGGAAAAAGCAATCTTCCAGTGTAAATACAGTGAACAATGGGTATAGCACCAGCCGTAACCTTCAGGCCATTAGCTGGCCAATGAAGGTTACTACCACAGGCATTTCAGGCATGCGCAGTTCAACAAGGACCTAATGAAAATGATTTCTCTTGGTGACGTCAGCATATGTAGATGCTTCCCCTCATGGCAAACACAAAAAGACCACTAGCCAGAATACATTTGTATACAAAAATTTATATAAGAGATTATTGCGGTCTTTGAGTGATCTCAGTTTCCCGAGGAAGATATCTTTCTGTTAAATCTCACTAGTCCATACCCGGGGATGTGTGCGCCACAACTACGTGCAGACTTCCGGGGATGCGCGCGCCACAACTCCGCGCAGACTTGCCAATAATGTGCATAAACAGCGTAAATTTGGGAAAATGGAAAAATCAGCTTCGTCAGTCCCTGCCTATGCCAATGCTCATTGCCCATGTGCAGTTTCAGATTGATTGGCCAACCCATTGAGGAGCAAAATGGATGCAGACAGACAGACGGACAGAGTTTTCCTCATTTTATAGTAGGATGGATGAAAATGAGGGACTGATTTTTATTTCAATCATTTTTGTTCAATGACCCCAAACAGTAGAAGTGCAAGTTCTTGTTCATTAAGCTCTTGTTCATTAAGATTAATTCATCACATCTGTGCTTGGTAAAGTTTAGAGTTCTCTGTATTGGCAGTGGAAAAAGTGGTATTGGTTCATCCCTACATGCTATCTCCCCTCCCCCCACTCCCTCTCTCTGTGTGTCCAGGCATTGGATGATGTGAAGAAGGGATTCATAAAAACGGAGGACAAATCCTACCAGCTGCAGAAACTGGCAGAGCAGCGCAAGATGGCCACGGTCAGTCCCACAGTCCAGTCTTTGTTCAGGC
Organism: Centroberyx gerrardi; assembly: GCF_048128805.1. Taxonomy (NCBI): domain Eukaryota; kingdom Metazoa; phylum Chordata; class Actinopteri; order Beryciformes; family Berycidae; genus Centroberyx; species Centroberyx gerrardi. Next base: position 17,138,919 of record NC_136015.1, read on the forward strand.
GGGGGATTGGGATGACTGCACTTCTAGCCTCCCTACCAGAGCCATCACCAATACGTTACCAAATAAAAACGGACGAAATAATCAGAAAGCCTTTCACATTTCAGAATAAAGGCACTCAATGGTATAAAATAAGACAGAGCCATTGAAGTTGCATTGAATCTGCAACAATATTCAAAGAAAGTGGTGTGTGTGTGTGTGTGTGTCAGTGTTTTTTCTAGAATTTGGTTACACTTATAGTTCAATGCTGATACTCAACTTACTATCAAGTGACTAATGTGTCACTAAAAAGTCTACTGAGCTTCAGGTGATACTCACAATAGTATGAAAAGCAGTCTATATATTCAGTGTCTGGGTTAGTTATTAAGGTTATTAAGCCAGATGATGAATTTTCATTGTATTTAGATTTTTCTATCTGTGGAGCCACTCACAAGCTTTTCAAGCTTTTGGGAAATGAATGTAAAGGCGACACTGATGTGTGTGCCCCCACGCTCTTCTGTCTCTTAGTACCTGAGCCTCTTGCGGTCATGTGAGGGCTACAACGAGGTGATGTTCCCCCACTGCTCCTGCGACTCCAGGAGGAAGGGACACGTTATCACAGCTATCAGCATCCATCATTTCAAGCTGCACGCTTGCACCGAGGACGGCACGCTGGAGGTGTGTATGTGTGTGTGTGTGTGTTTGTGTGTGTGTACGTATGCTTGTGTGAGAGAGAGTGCAAAAGTATGAGAATGGATGTTGATGAGGAACTTGAAAAAGCTGCAGTCCTGTACTAGACAGTAGAGATGGGATGATGTATCGAAATTCAATATATTGCAATACAAAAATGTGACAATATGTATGGTGGGGCAGAAAAATGAATCGCAGTATTAGCTCCATTTTATTCTGCTGTAGTAATCATAAATTAGATGGTTTGACCATCACAATTTCACAAGCTCTCCATCCAAATTATATTATTTGCACTTTGTAATGACATTTTTAAATTGTTGTTTACATTCTAGCAAGCCAGAAAGAATTGTGAGTCAAAAATAAACATAATTCTGCACAGTCATACTTTGTTGGCATTGAAATTTTATGATCTATTATCATATCGTGACTGTATTGAATCGTGAACCCCATATCGCGTATCGAATCGCATCGTGAGACAAGCATATTGGCCCATCCCTAGTGGACAGCATAGGTCTGGGAGGGGGGGAGGGGGGAGTGCACGCATGCTTGGATGTGTGTGCAGAGGTATGCATGGTATGTATCTGTGTATTGCTGCAGATGTGGGATGTGTAAATAATCACATCAACTCTGTCCCACCCTCAGAACCAGGTGATAGCTTTTGAGTGGGGGGAGATGCAGCGCTGGGACACAGACGAGGAGGGCATGGCCTTCTGCTTCGAGTACGCCAGGGGAGAGAAGAAACCTCGCTGGGTCAAGATCTTCACTCCATATGTGAGTCTGCACACATGTCCTACAAAGCTGCCTGACATGTTTTGCGGTGTTTTTATCGCAATTTTGAAAGTGGAGGTTGCCGTAAAATTCCGCTCAGATTCAGTAGGTGCTACAGGCATGAATTAATAAAGTCAACACAATGCCAATCACATGTTCTTAAAGCAGGAGTAAGGGGAATCAAAGATAACAGAGTAATAATAACTGGTCACAGTCATTTTACTGGGTGGTTGTGCTGTATTGTAAGACTGTATTGAGTTTTGTTTGCTTTTTCTCCCAGTTTAACTACATGCACGAGTGCTTTGAGCGGGTCTTTTGTGAGCTGAAGTGGAGGAAACAGGTACAGACCACACCTTTCCTTTTCCATTCTTGCAAGCACATAACTCCATGCCAAGTTTGAAATTCCTAGCTTAGCTCACTATAGGTTTATCTATTGAAGCGAAATGTTTTCTTCCGTTTTTTTTGGTTTAAAATGGTGATTTTATGACTCCTATGTATTCATTTCTTTTCTTTCTGTCTTATAAAAGGTTGAGGAAGAGGCATCTGACAAAGACAACAAGAACTGCAGTAACAATGGTAAGCAGCAAGTTGGTTTTTTTTTGTCCTTCATAAAAACAGTAACATTCTGTGTAGCTCAATGGATAAAACATATCTCCAGCACTGCCAGAGTTGGAGGTTGGATTCGAATTGGGGCAACTCAGTCATGGTACTGTGCGGTGCTTTGGATAAAAGCATCCACCAAGTGCAGTATATTATGCGGAAATTCCCTGTCCGACAGCCAAAACTTAACCCTTCACAGCCCACAGCTCCCAGTGTGTGGGGAACAGAGCTAGAGGATTTCAAAGTAAACTACCTTCCATCTGTGTAAAAGACAGAAATGTATATAAAGCTTTTACTAGTTCATAAGTAACACTGTGTTGGACACTAACTGTCCAACACAAAGGTTGTATTCACAGTTGGATTGCTTTATTGTCTTTTCCATGCAGCCTTTCTGTGACCTTCTGCATTATGAGTCATTGAACAAAGTCAAGGGGAAACAAGGCAGAAAAAAGGTTGCATTTCTTAGACAATTCACCCCAGCCTCACAATATATCACATATAATAGGATAGAGTAAATTCTCTTCCAAGGCCAATATTGATGATATCTGTGAGAAGACATGGTCTGGTATATTTGTACATAAAGGGAAAAAAACAGACGCATGCATAGACATGTGACTTGCTATCAAGGCCATTTCCAGTAGACTAACACATTAGAAGTTGAGAACTATTTGCCCCACACAAGACACCATGAGAACAGCGACAAAAGCATGTGAACAAATGACTGCGAGGTATGAGAATGAAAGAACAACCTTGGGAGTCACAGGAACAGTAATGGCATTATGTTCAGCAGAGAGAGATAATGAACAACTCTGAACGGCAAAGGCTGAGGACAGCAGAAGCATACAGATAGAAGGCAAGGGCTTCGACATGCTGCAGAGTGACAAGTAGAATCAAAACCACTAATTGAAGCACAGTAAATACACAGGAAATTTGTCTTGCTGATGTTGTGGAGACATATTGACATTCTACTGAGTTGTGTTGTATTGTGCCTGCACTTTCATAAACCACATGACGCACGAAGAGAGCAGGCCATTGAGTTTCATCCCCTGAACCGTCTCTCTGTTGCAGAGTTTCTGCCTCCTCTGGAGACGCAGCAGAAGGGATGGCGCCACCTAGGGGGCGAGATTGCAACCTCCTAAAAACCACGGTCATCATCCTAACTAGAATTGGTCCACTCACATCATCACAGCCACCCCAGAGAGTGCCCATCGACAAACACAGAACTGAGTGACAGACTGAGGCGATCCATGCCCCGAAACAAACTGGAAGTGACCAATTTGGGAAATTGGGAAAGTCACACACACACACCAAACCCAGGGATACACACAGCAGGAAAAGCAATGAAGGAAAATAAACAAAAACAAACTTTCATGTCATTTACTAGATGTCCATAGCGTGTCTACTGTTTTCCTCCATGCATCAGCCCTCAGATGTCGGGCAGGACACTAGAGAATCCTGCGACCCTACTGGTTGATGAGATGCAACAATACAGCGTGTGATTGGTCATGGTTACGGCAGCGCTGCGACACCATTTACACAGAGGGAGCACCTTGATGACGCGGGCAGCCAACGAAAAGCCACCTGGTGAGGGAGCTGACAACTGCAGTGTGATTGTGACGGCCGGTTCTGCAACACTATCGGTTTGGACCAAACACTTCAGTGTGCCTCTGGTCTACTGAACTGACATGAGATGCTGGAGTCGAGGAGAAGAAGAGGGGTGGGGAGGGATAAAGGAAAAGGGGGTTTTCACTACTTTCACAGGCAGTGATATAGAAGGAAAGCAAAACATGCTTTACACTGATGCTGGACATTAACACAAAGGTTATGTTTTCCGTCTATGGGTTCAGAAGTATTCTGTCTGTCAAAAAGCAAAGGCAACACAAGTGTAACTTACTGGAAACCGATAAGGGGAACGTGTTCATAATTATGTCTATGTTTAACAATCTTACTTATGATAATGTAGAGATTAATATAAGAGCTACGATAATTGTTTTCTTGATCTAACGGAATGAAACGCTAACTGAATTGCATTCAGGCTGCTCCATCTACTCTCCATTTTTCACCTTGTCTTACTGGTCTAACGTACACTAGTCCAGATGGACGTCTGTTGGCAGTCGACCACCAACAGTATGGGTATTTATTCCCCTCGGAAGTGTTTTATTGTGGTGATTCAGCAGAGCTCTGAAGTTGAGAGGAAGTGGTGTTCTGTCGAAAGCGCTGTCTTCCATTAACTCCATGTACGGGAGGAGGAGGGAGAGGGGGGGGTGACCTCTTGAACAAAAAGTCGTGGGACAAGGCTTTGACGTCCCTGAAACGCCACGCGTTCTGTATGGGGCATTTGACAGACAGATTGAGGGTATGAGGACGAGAGAGTTTTATGTGTACGTTCTGTTGAGTTGCAGTTCTCTGAACAGGCAGCAGAGAGCAGTAGAGTGTAAGAGGCCTTTTAAATGTAAGTATTGAGCAGAAATAGGGATCTTTTAGGAGCTTCTTGGAGAGTGCTCCCCCGGGCTCTGTAACTCACCACCAAGTATCACTCCTCTGCAGTTTGTCTATTAACCGTGTCAGGAGGACAGATGGCATGCGTGTGTGTGAGTGTGTGTGTGTGTGTGTGTGTGTTGTTTAGAGAGTTGACGGTGCATTAACTGGTGTGACAGAGGCTACAGCCTACAGCATAGATGGGAATGCAGGTGGCTGTTTGTCCCTCACTGAGCCTAAAAGGATACAGTATTAGCTGTGTGTGTGTCAGGGTTATGATAGTTTTATGGTTTACATTGATTTCTGTCTTCTTGAGTGTCATTTTATTTAGTTTCAGGTTTTTGCTCTCTATAAAAATTCAATTTTAGATTTTATTCTCCGTTTAACTTTGTTTTTTCATCAGTCATGCCTGTGTGGAGTGTATTGGACGTGCATTAGGCCTACATACTGAAAGAAAATAGTCTCTGGATGGATATAGTGTATGTAAATGTATTGATTTTCATTTAATTCAATAGAGCTTTACTTATCCCACAAAGGGCTATTAGTTTATCTTGGTTGATTCATTACTAGATGGATCTCCTTCTACTTTCTTCATTCAGGCACTGACCAAAAAACTGAAATAACAGAGAGAGAGAGAATAATTCAGATTTTTTTTTTTATTTACATCAATTTTGGATGTACACATTCAACTTTCTCTATAGTTGGAATACTTTTTTTTTACAATACAGTTTTGGTTTCAGAGAAAACGTTTTATTTCATGCCTAGGTTTAGTCATAGTGTTATTATGAGTTAGTTATAATAACCTTGGAGTGTTGGGGTGTGTGTGTGTGTGTCTGCGTTTGACATTGCTGATAAGGTGTTAGACTCTGATTGGACATGTGTGATGAGCTGTCGGTGTGAGAGCCAGCAGATGAAGATTGGGCTTTGTGTTTGCATGACAGTGGAGACGGTGGACAGATGGAGATAAATGGGAGACATTTCCCTTCCTCTAGCAAACACACACAGCCTCGCACATGCTCTTTTAGCATAACACACACACACTCACATCCCTCCCTCCTCTTCCCCTGTCTTTTCTCCCTGTGGTTGGAGGGGATTTTTTTTTTTTTACCCAAGTATAGCAGATCACAAGATATTTTGTTATTCATCATCGATTGTTTCCTCTGAGGAAAGGCCTAGGCCAGACGATATAGCAATACATACTATGCTATAGTAGCATGCTGTCCGTTTCACACACACACACTACAGATGGCTGCATTGTGAAATAAGCGCTGTTTGTGTAAGGTGCAGTTGGATAGCTGGACAGTCATTCTGACAGGCGAAGTAATAGCCAATTTAGAGATGGATGACATAAGAATTGAAGGTGCTCAACCATGACGTGTTATTATTATTTTATTTTTTTTTGTATGTCATAGGAAGAGAGATAGAAATAGTGCTTTTTGTGTGTGTGTGTTGGCTGGCTCAGCTATCCTCTGCTCCTATACCAGGTTGGTCTCCCATCATCACGAGGGGATGCGGTTGCCTTGGCAGCACCACGTCGGCTCTCCATGCTCAGTACAGCCTCTGTTCCTCGCGTCGATCGACTGACTCACTCCTAATAATAATGTATTCAAAGCAGTGTTTTTTGTTTTTTGTTTTTTTACTATTTGGTGTTTGTTTTCTGTCCCTGTGGCTCGTGCTACTGTGAATAGGCAATAGAAGAGAGCGCTTTTTTCGGTTTGTGCGTCCCTTGTCTTTACGCTCACTCTCATTAGCAGTCACAGGCAGGTGTGTGTACTGTCAGGTGTGTCATCCGCGGGTTATTGTCATAGTAACAACATTTGGTACAAGCAGGGATGTTAAGAAGCACGTCATGTTTTTCAATGTACACTCCTGTCCACCTGCGTTTGTGTTTGAGACGCTTTTTACTGTGGACCGAGGCTTGTAAGCGAGTGTTGTTTTTCCCGAAAAAAAGAGGAATGTATTTCAAAAGTGTACCGTTTCAGCGTGTTAAGTGGTGTCAGTCTCAGCTCGACACTGCTCGTTCAGTCAGCCACTACATTAATCTCAGCTTTTGTGTAGACTTGATGTTCCTCAACCTCTTTGAACGCACATCCAGCTTGGACGGCATTAATGCCACCAGGCTTTTTCCCCATTCGAGCTGATGCGTCACACATGACTAACATGGAGGGTGGATGTAAGTGCTGTTTTAAAAAAAAAAAAAAAAAAAAGTGTTAGCCTTTGTATAGATATGTAATTAATTTCTGTTCCTTGCTCAGAGACACAGGGCTTTTCCATGGCAAGTAGGCAGTGACATTGATTTAAAAACCTAAGCCTTGTTTGTCTGTCTTCAGCATAACTTGTAAATTATTGTTAAAAAAAAAAAAAGAATATATCCTTTTGGACAAAATGCACTCTTGTTTCTCCGACTCAAAACTTTAATTTATTTCAGCAGAAATTATAAAGATAGGGGAAATTATAGTGTAATGCGTTAAGGCCACTGTCGATCATTAATTTTGTGTGTGGGGGAATGGCTGTATGGGGAAGGATTAGCTAACTACACATTGAGACAAGCTATATAAAAGAGAAGCCGTGTCGCATTTACTCAACAGTCTAAAGACATGAATTAACAACTGATGCAGAACTACAAAATGGAGAGTTTTATATCTGAAAAACAAATGAAGGTTTACTAACCAATGTAAGAAAAAGGAAAAAAAAAGGTTTGAAAATGTTGTGTAGAGTAATAAATTGTAACATTATTTTAAATAAAGTTATATATTGGGAAAAAATGCTGTTAGACTGGCACATTGTTCGATCTGCATTTATTTATTTATCCTCCCTTGGACATAAAATGAACTGCGGACTCGTTTTCTTGCATTCTGATTAGGATGTTGGCTATTACCTCAATTAGCTTTTAGAGGGCTTGTTACCAGCTGTCATATTGATAAAGCACTCAGCTGGTGCTTATCAATGTATGGATCCTGCTGCTGTCCAGTGGGACCTGGCTGCTGTCAGGATTATCCACCTCTAAAGATGTGCAGCGATAAAGCAACAGCAGTGCTCATCCGGGACCAGTTCACCTCTTGAAGGACAACCAAACAGTAAATAGGCTTTTAATGTTTTGTTGTTTGTTTTTAACTGACTCAGTCAAAAAAGCTAAAACTGTAGTGAATAATTTGCTTTAATTAGTGATATACTGTGTGTTTTCTGGCTGCCAGGCAAGGTGATGGCTTGGTCTCATTCATGCACTCATTCATTCCCAAGATTTACTTATCCTCCCTTTGGTGAGTTGCAGTGTATCATTTGTGTGTGTGTGTGTGTGTGTGTGTGTGTGGGAGGTGTTTATGCAAATGCAATTCATAATGAGTCACTGGTGGTAAAATAAAAGGTAATGCTAAATTCAGAGCAAAAGTCCTTTGGCTCAGTAGGGGTTGCTTGCTGGATGCGAAGTGACGGAGAGCTGATGGAGATAAGGAACAGATGTGACAGTTTGCTGGCAGGAAACATTTCACTATCCCTTCAGTATTCCTCCTTAGCACCTTAAAAAGGTCTGCGATGAATAGAAAACATGATGCCCCTCTCTTGGGGATTTACTGGAGTTACAAATGACAGACAGAGCAGACTGGAGCCGACCAAAGCTATATTGTGCTTGAGGCGCGATTAGTAGACAGCTTATTTGTGGATGGCTGTGGTATGTGCTTTATTCTCTGCCTCTGCCTCTGCAATGCTGCTGCTGATCAGTTACTGTCCACACACTTTTTAAAAAATTCACATTTCCTGCCTGAAAGCACTCCCAGGTCTGCAGGAAAGGGAACAGCGCTGTACATAAAAGGGTCCCATGGCAGGGAACATGGTCGCTTATAAAAGATCCACAGGCTCGTCTGTCTGCCAGAATAATGGGCACAATGACATTTTGATGGTCACATGCTGCACAGATCTTTATGTTGTCCACTGTGCTGCTCAACCCCCCGAGAGGAACTCAGCAGGAGCGAGCGCAGTCTGCGGGGGGAAAACTCAAAAAAAAATACAAGGCCTCTTAATGCAGCCCGTGGAACCGAGCCCACAAAATGTTGTGTGCATTGGCACTACTGAGGTGAAAATACTCATCTCATTAGAGCCGTCTCACGTGGTCACTATATGCTGACTGCAGGTTGCCATCCTGACTTCACCACTTCCCCTCAGTTTCCATTTTTCCTACGTCTAATTTGGAGAAAGTATATTTTTGCTGCTCTAAGACAGCAGCGGGGGGGGGGGTTTCGTTCTATAGCCACTGATTTTATAGTTTGACATTTACTGGCACAAGCAAGCGAACCTTCTAGTATTGTTTAATAAGAGCACCCCTCTGCCAACCAGGTGCCCTATTTTAACCAGCCAGGTTGGGATAATGCCCTCAGACCCTCAGAGCAGCTGGTTATCTAATGGACATGCAATCTAGGCCACTTGGGTTGAGGATTCAGTGAAAACAGTGCAGCTGTTTCTCTTACATACTATTTCCAATTTTACACAGAGGCCACTTTGGTGTTTTTTGTTGGATTTGTTATTTGTCTTTCTTTTCTAGTTTTCTTATTCACCGTGCCAAGCAGCCAAGCAGATTGCTTTTTTTGTGTTTGTGGACTGTATACATAAAATACTGATCTACAATCTCTAATAATGTTATACAGCAAAAAAAAAAAAAAAAATCTATGACTTAAGAGGCATAGTGGTTTCAAATCAACACCCTTTATGCATGCATGCCCTGGATTGCCTTTACATGGTTTATTTGTTTTTCTCATTTTACTTCACCCATTTGAATTGCATTGAATTGCAACATTCTCTGGAGAGAGGAGAGGAGAGACGGCCGGTGGAGATAGAGAGCTGAGATCATACCAAACACTGCAGTTGAAAGAGGGGGAAGTCGTGTATCACTTGTTGCAAAAGATACAAATATATCACACAAACTGCAGATACTGTATGTATGAGATGTAAATGCATACGGTATGCATGTAACGTGCTCATTATAATTTGCAAACACGTTTTAGATTGTGGAATGGCTTCAGATCACCTTTGTAGGTACAAATCCCATGACACAGATGTTAAACAGTACAATACAAAATACATTCGTACCTCCTGATACACATGTGCAGTTTGTGGGACATATTTGTATCTTTTTCATTTTTCAGTTACAGGTTTTTCATATTTTAGCTCCGTAGTTGGTGAACAAAATAGCAGGTGTAATAAATCTCTGGATCAGACAGGCTGCATGATGAATCAACAATAAGATTCACCAATGACAGCAGAGCCAGAAACAAATTTGTAATAAAGTCTTAGTTATAATGATTTTTACACTCATAAATGCATTCCTGCATAGGTGATGTTGGAAAAAATGAATAAACAGATTCATTTTAGTTCATTACTGGACGTGTTATGCGGTAAAACAAGAAACAAAAGATAATATTACATAAGATGAAACTTTAATGATCCTCTTGGGTTGGAAACTGAGTGCTTGTGCAGCTCGTGTAAAATTCCTTAGTTTACTGAGAGAGAAAGGCGCAACACTCTCTTGTAGTAGAAAAACAGAAATCTATTTATTCAGCTCTAAAAACATGACGTTTCAGTCTCTCGACCTTCAATTTCAATTTTTCTGCTACCAGAGAGCGCTGCGCCTTTCTCTCCCAGTACAATGCTATTTTGAATTTACGGTCGCTCTCCTTTTTGTTGCCTGAGCAAGGATTTCTTTTTCAACAGTTTGAAATTCCTTAGTTAACACAAATTCATGCATTAGTGAATACCTGTTGGTTTCACCCCAAGTAAAAACCTCATGAGTGAACTGAATGAGCTACCTCGGCGGCTCAGATGCTTTTCTCCCCAGTGTTTTTACCAGCCAAGTAACAAATCAGCCCGGACTCAATCAACTTAGAAACAGGGCGTAGGAGTCAACTGGCCAGCAGCATCGCCACCGGCCGGCCTTGACTTATCGGCTGAGGGGCCGTGCCGCTCGGGGTGAACGCCTCGTGTCCACTTAACCTTGTGACCGCGGCGGCCCGGCTGCTTAAACGACGGCCGGTACGGTGAGGGAATGTGGCTCGGCAGGCTTAATCAAGCCTAACGACACATCCGTAGGTAGGCTCGCCTGGAGGAGGAGGGGGCATCAATCATCGTCTGGAGCATCTCTCCCTCTCCCTCTTTCCCTCTTGCTCTCTCTCTCCCTCTCTCTCTCTCTCTCTGCTTCTCGTCAGCTGTATCGACCAGTGCTGTGGGCCCCTGGTAATTAAAAGGCATTGATCGCCCTCAGCCGCAGGATGTTGGGGATGTGAACATACAGTAAAGCACGCCGGGACCCATAGAGAGGGCGTGGGTGCGTATATCTGAATATGTGTCAACAGTGTGTTGTGTTTATGTTTAATTTAAATGTTGATGAATTCATATATATTTTAATTTGTGTCCATGTTTGCATGCAGAGTGTATGTGCCTCATTTAAGATTGCTCCAGTTGTGTGTGTGTGTGTGAGCTTTCATAGTTCATTTGTATGCTTTGTATTGATGGTGTTTTGCTATCCCATTCACATCATACACACTGGAGCTGTGTGAGGGCTAATGTGCCTCCAGTTGGGTTCAGTTAAATTACCCATCTTGGTGAAATATCTGAGGCCGGGGAGAAGGCTTTGGGTCCTCGCCTGCTTATTAAGTGAGAATGGGGGAAAAAAAACCAACTGATTGATTTCATGCATACACAAGCCCAGTGGCATATCTTCCTCACAGAGGCACATACACACACACACACACACACACACACACACACACACACACACACTCTTTCCCCTTGCTTCTTTTATTCCATCTGAGTGAACACAGTAAATCTGAGTGCTGCTAGATTGCTAGCACTGCACATTTTCCGACCTCAGAGATAGATAGAGGGAGAGAGAAGGAAAGAGAGGGAGAGAGAGAGTTAGCCAGTCAAACGGGGAGGCTTGACTTGGCTGAACATGGAACAGCACAGTACTATAAATACAACCCCGCCTCTTTAGTCAGTCTGACACACTGACTGAGTGACACACTGAGGGCCACACACCGACCAGAACACCCCCCACCCACCCGTTCACCCATTCTAACATACACACACACACAGACTCACAGAAACACACACACATTCAGACTCCATATAGATTACTGATGCAGAGATATACAGTACAGACATACAGTTGCATGAAATATCTCTCTAAATTCTGTTTATTTCTACAGTATATATTGTCCACAGTGGTATGATGGAGTGCGGTGGCCTTTTGTCTGATGTCTGTGACTGAGTTATGCTTGTCTGAGCACCCATCTCCCTGCCTCTGTCCCTCATAAATCCAATGAATTACCCAGCATGCCCCCTCTCTCCTCCATTAGCCCCCCTCCTCCTCCCCCCTTCTTCCTGAACGAGTGATCAATTAAGGCCCTGTCCAGCTCGCACTGCGCGTCAGCACTTTCTCTCCCTCTCCCTTTACCCCCTTTGCTCTGTCATTTTTCTCTTCTTTTTCAGGTGTCGGCCCTGCCACCGTCGACGGAGAGAGAGAGAGAGAGAGAGATGGAGCAGACGAGAGGTGGTAAATAAAAAAAAAACAAGAGAGAATCCTTTATTTTCAGGATGAGAAATGCTTTGTACAGATGCGAGTGTTTACGTGTGAGTGTGTGCTGGAGGGAGAACATCCTTCTGCAAACCCCCCCTGCAGGAAGTTTACATTCCAGCTCCGAGGAGATTTCACTTTACAGAGGAAGAGAGAGGAGACAGAAGATAAAGAGAGGTAGAGAGATAAAATATTCCCCCAACTCTCCCCGCCTTCTATTCAGCAATTCACAATGGGATAAACGTATTTGCATAAACACTGGAAACGGACGGCGTTGATCAGGGATGTTGTGGAGGGTAAACCCACCTAAACCTAAAATTTACCCAACTTTTTATTTATCGCCCTCCGTTTTGGCCTTACATAAATCTCCATGATGTCATTTCGTGGTATACATCATAAGTACAGGGTGTCTGCAGGTTCTCAAAAAGTCTGGAAGTTTTAAATTAAATTATCTAAATTCAAGGCCTTAAAAGCTCTTAAATATGATTAAATGTTGCCCTTGAGTCTTAAATACGATTTCAGATGTCTTAAAAATGTCGCTTTTTCTTGGTGCATTACTTTTCCGGTGAGAAATCTCTCTGCTTGCACAGATTTTATGCTGCTGCTGTTTTTTTTTTTGTTTTTTTTTCAGTCCCCAGGCTTATTTTGGGGGTGAAATTGGTCTCAAATTTGATTTCAGTCGGCTTTAAAAAGGTCTTAAAAAGTATTACTGTAAATTTCATTTGCAGAAACCTGTAGTCACCCTGAAGTACTATCAAACTGATGTAAGTTATATAAGGGTATAGGTCTTTTAAAGGGGGGAAAAAAGCATATGTTGATGCTTTGCTTTCCTGAAAATGTATTTTATATTGGTGGTCATAGTTTACCCACCTTTTAAATTACCACTATATCAACCGGAGTCAATTCATCAAAATAAAAGCCCATCAATTTCTTATCTCTTGTTATAGATGTGAAGTCTCTCATGAAGCTCATACTACTGTAAACCACTGAATGGATCTGACAGAAAATTTATGGGATGCCAGTTCTCTGTATTAATTCTCGGACTTTGCGTGATCTCATCCCTCAGCGTGCCTCTTACAGTCTTTATCTAACAGACTGACCTCCCATCTCAGTTATTAAACCTTTAATATGGAGCTCAATGAGATCAGTTCGTCTATTAGGACCTGCTTGGTTCAGTTAGGTAAGTGCTCAGTGATTCATTATTGGTTCGGGCCTCCATTGTAATGCAGCTACTGGCCATTGCACTGTTGATTACCGGTTAATACGGTTTCCCGGCTGTGATAAGCGCTGCACACTGCGCCCGCTGCTGAGGAGCTTTTGATCTCTGCTGATTGTTGCAGATTGGCAATCCTCTCAAAGAGATAAGGCCGTGGAAAGTTAAAGCGGTCTGCGGGGAGAGAAAGGGACCTCATCTTTTAAAAGCTTGTTAGTCTGAAAGGTTATTCAAGGCCTTTCAATTTGACGGTCATTAGACGGATGTGATAGAATGATAGATGAGATTCTTTTTGTTCCTCTCTTCCGCGGCGTTTTTCATCTTCTGTCCACTTTGTATATCTGAGCGTCTCCATCCTTTGAACAAGTTGTTTTAAGTTTGAGCAAGTTGTATCCACATTTTTGGTTGCTCCTCCTAACTCTGCCGATGTCACCAGGGACAAAGTCTGTTTCTTCGCCAGTGCTCTTTGTTGTCTATCCTTGTGAAAGTCTGTTTCTCTCTCCCCCCTCCCCCCCCTTCCTCCCCTTCCTCTCTCTCTCTTCCCCACATCACTTAAAATGAAGCAGTCTTTTCTCACCCTGCTTTGGGGATGTGGGAGTGAAGGGCTATCTTCCCGCTTCCAGAAAATAAAACTGTCTTATTTATCTGTCTCTATCTATCTACCTGTCTCTTTCCCCCTCTCACTCTCTCAATCTCTCTCTCTCGCTGTAAGCTTCCTTATCTGTGGTCAAATTGTACCAAGCTCTTCTCTTCTTATTACCTTTCTCACTCTGTCATCTTCCCCTTAGGTTTGGGAAAGCCTTTTAATTAACCACAATCCATTCCACCTTCACGAGAATCTGATAAAGCACGCCGCTTTTTCTAATTTCATCTTAACTTCACTGTACATTCCTTTTCTCATCTGTTTTCTCCTTATAAAACTGGATGGATCACAAAGAAAACCATTTGTTTTTTTTTCCATTTCCCAGTCCCTCCCAATCACACATGGGGCTTATAGTCCTTTGAAAATGTAATTTCCTGGATCCAGGCCCACTCCATCCAACATTCTACCTTCATTTCCCCTCTTCCCTTCCTTAACACTCCTCCTCCTCCTCTTTTTTCCCTCTTTGTTTTCAAACAAAATCCTTGGAAATAGCCTCCACAAAGTTGGGAGCGGACATGAGGATAGAGATGGTGCATATGATGTTGAAAACACTGAATGCCACCAGACACAGGCGGTCGATTACAGCGGCTGCAAATTTCCACTGGTCGGCCATACTCTCCGCCTCGTCCTGCTCCCGGAAGCGGTCTGCCATGTAGCGCACCTCCTCCAGGATAGCCTGCAGCTGGGGGTCTCCTAACCCCCCAGAGGAGCAGCCTCCGACCCCTCCCGGTCCCCCTCCAAAGCCCCCACCGCTGGAGACCGTGCTGGGACACCCTACAGTGTCGTTATTGGGGGTCGGGGGCGGCGGGGAACTGCAGAACTTAGTCGGCAGGTGCGGAGGCGGGCTTCCTGCCATTCGAGGCCCCGTCGAGATGCTGTTCCTCTGGACCGGGTCCGGGAGCAGCGTAGGGTCCTCCAGGGCCTGGAAGCCCATATAAAGAAGGTTCCCGTTGTTGTTAGCGCTGGACTGGACGTGGAGGTGGGGGTGTCCCGCGTGGAGCGGCCCTGTCTGGAGAGGAGCCAGGTTCTGCGGGTGCAGCGGATGGAGGGTGGGCTCCAGAGGGTTGGGGATGCTCCCGCTCTGCGAGCCCGAGGAGCAGCGGCGCAGGTGGGGGGCGCAGGGGGGCCGTTCCGGGTCATCGCTCTCCCCCGGACGCTTCATACGCAGGAACCACGCTACCCACTGCAGCAAGACGACCCGCACCTGGTAGAGAGAAAGGGAGAGAAATATGAAAAAAAGTGGAGAACAGGGAGCGAAAGAGAGCATAAGAGCACACAAAGAAGAACACAAAAGAAAAAAACAGAAAGATGCAAAGCACTGAGAGCCACCAAGAACAGAAAACCACCCACACACCTTGACCTTCACATCACGCCGCCACTACAGTTAGGCTAATAGCTCCATTTGTTGAGGATTGGCATTGATGCTGTTTCCAACCTTGCCTTTTGCTTCTAAATGCAACAGTACTTGTGTAAGCACAAGTGTGAGATCCTCACCAGGGACGCCCAGTGAAAACGCCCGAGGCAAAGCAGGTTTACTGCTTTCACTGGATTCCCAGCAGAGAGGTTACTCTCTGATTGAAATTCAAACTGTGGAATTAACAGGACTGAGTGGCAGATTACTGTTGCATGACTGTAATGAGCTTACACTACGGTTTCAATTACCTACAGCATTTAGTTAAGAGCAGAATGTCTTCTGGTAAGCGGGTACAAATTTGAAACTGTTCTGTTCCACGTCTGGTCTGCTCTTTTGCTGCTCCACTGTATGAAAACTCCCTTGGAGAGAGAGGACAAGTCCCCAGAAAGGGCATATTGACCCAACAGCATCCAGATGGGTGTCTGGTTTTCTAATGAGTAGCTAATGTCCAGATGACTGCTCAATTAGTCTCTCCTGAGCATGTTCGCCGGCCAGGTAGCAGTCCCTGTTGCTGCTGCTGTTGATGTTGTTGTTTTTGTCTAGTGTGCAATTATGAACAGTGCCGGTTCGATGCCCCGTTCTGAACCACATCAATTAGTTCGTTAATTGGCCATCGGACTGTCTGAACAGGCCATTCATCAACAGAAAGTCCTTGCAGATGTGCCGATCCATACAGCATCTGTTCGCCCTCATTCACTATTCATGTACTTATCGATAAAAGCAGATGTCAATTTTTTGCAGTCAAAAAATTGACTGCAATGTGCTTAAAATGCTATTTTTTTATTTTTATTTTATCCTACCTTTACATTTATTATTATTTTAAAAATAATGATCATCAAAAATGTCTTTTTGGAAAGCAAAAAAAAACTTAAATTTTTTACCTTTATTTTCATTCCTTTATTTATTTCCTTTACTTTCACCTTTACATTCAAGGTTATTTCATTTTGGAGCGAAAATCTTGCTTTGGAAAAAGTCTTGACGCATGTTATTAGCATTTAACAGAAGGTGAAAAAAAAAACAGGAAGATGGAATGAGTCAAGTCAAATCCGCCCACAGATCCAGAGTGCTTTGAAAGCACACTCCCGTTGAAGGTTGCGGCGATGCATTTGATGAGCACGCTCAGACAGACTGACACTTCCTGCTGGATGAGTCACAACAGGGGAAGTGAGAGAATAAAGAGAGAGAAGAAACGGTGGCAGAGGAGCAAAGGTAGCGATGACGGATGGATGAAATGGTATTGAAAATAGTAGAGCGGAGGTATGAAACTAAAACTGAAACAGACCTTGATAAAAACAATAATATACAATATCTGAAATAAAGATTTGGCAAGCTGGACCGAAAAATGTATGTAACTGATCATGCATATGAAGTATTGATGAACAGTGTGAGCGCTGGCCTCACCCATTTGGGCATGTTTCCTCCGTTTGGGTCGTGGTGATGATACTGCAGAACCACCACTGTGGCAATGACTGACATCCCAACGATGATCATTATACTGGCAAAGTACTGACCTGGGAGGAGCACGGTATGGAACAGCGTTAGACTTCATTACAGGCTAAAACTGCATCATGGCAGCCATTTTTAATAACAAGAAACGCTGAAAGCAATGTTCTGATGATCATGACACTGCATTTTTTTTTTGAGTTTTTAATGGTCAGGATTTGTGTCTTTAGGCAAAGAAGGTATCGCATCTGTCTCTGGCTGCACACTTAGCTCACTAAACATAATTTCCAGCAGTGGGCCCACGATCAATTTAGCCAATTAAATTTAAGGGCGACCAGATGGCTAAAATCACCAGAGCTCAACCAGAAGCTAGTTCCTGCAGCACCCAGGGACAAAATTTCAAGCACAAACATGAAAGAGCAAATGTTTACTGCCGCTGTCACATGGAAACCTCATATCTCCCACCAAAAAAAAGAAATTAATAGTAAAACCTCTTATTTTCCTATTGACGCTCATAAATGTTTGTTATACCAATAGGTTTTGAATGGGTTTCATGGGCCCAGTTATGAAACTTGCTCATCCCATTATAGACCACACACACACACACACACATACACACACACACACACACACACACACACTTACCTATAAGAGGGATGGAGTCGGATGTGGCTGGCATGATCTCTGCAACCAGCAACATGAAAACAGTAAGAGACAGCAACACTGTGATACCTGGGAAGAGAGAGAGAGAGAGAGAGAGAGAGAGATAGATAGATGCTCAGTATTTTGACAAATCGTCAAACTCAAGATAGCTAACTTCAAAGGATTAGATTAGGTTCGATTTATTTTAATACAAATTAATTAAACATGAAAGACTAATGCTCGTACAGTGAATAACTTTTGGGTATATTCTACTGCAGTAGACACACTACCGCACTTCCAAACAGCAAACCGCAAGCCTTAAGTAATCCAACCTGCACCTGTACGCTCCTGCTCACAAACTCATCTCCACCTCTTCATTTATCTTTTTCTGCACATTATCTGTCTCACTTTTCTGACCAAATTTAAAGAGTGCTTTCCTGGCATAACTCGGCCCTATTCAAAAGCACTCAATTAAACACCGGTCCAATGAGAGAGAAAGAATGAATGCCCTTTAAGGATATTAAAAAATATAATAAATGCTTCTTTTAAGTTGTTTATTTTCAAATAGACGGTTCTTTCTGCGTAAAGCTCCTGTGCACCTAAGGGCCCAGACACCCGGTGTCCCAGTGCCTCTTCCATCAAGCGCAGTGACAGAGTATATTCCTGGAAGGCAGTGTGTAAGCTCTCTCTCCCTAATCAATTCACTAGCCTTAATTACATCAATAGGTTAATTGGCCGTGTGTGTAAGGCTTGGCATTTTTTCTGTAGTGAAATGCTGCGTAATGCATTCTGTGTTTAGGTTGAGGATATGCTTTGACATGACTGTTGCTGTTTCCCTCTGAGGCCACCCTCACTTTGTGTTAGTCTTGATCCTTCTCCTCCACTCAGACATGGGTCAAATAGTACGAAGCTTTTGTTTTAACCTTTTTCCATCCAGCCTGTATAAAGACAATACAATCAGGACAATGCTATAAGGCCAGAAAGTTTCGATAATCAGAGGAAAGTATTTGAAGTGAATTTAGGTTCCTGTGATTGACAGCTTATCTGTATTGTTCTGATGAGAGTGAAACCTCACTCATCTGGTACTCCAAGCAGTGTGACTCTCAAATGTATTAACTACTGTGTATAACTCCTGTTTGATCAAAGGTCTGCTTCCGCTCTCTCTCCATCCTATTAGTTAGTAGTCTGCCATCTTTGCCTCTTCATTATTCTCCCTCCCTCTACGCTGTCCTCTCTCATCCTCTTCGTATTCCTCTCCTGTCTGTGTTCCCTTTTTGCTACCGTCCCACACCCATTCATCTCTCTCCCTCCTCTACCTTTGGCTCGCCTTTCTCATCTTTCTATTCCCCCCCCCCGATCCCCCACTACCCCCCATCCCCCAGCTCCTCACCCTCTCCCTCGGCTCTTTCATCCCTCCACTAAAGTCTCCCATGACACTTTTTTTTTTTTTTTTTACCTTTACACAAGGAAGGTTGGCTTATCATGTATGCTCTTTTTCAGCTATGCCCTGCTACACACTCAGACATTCACACCTGGGAGCTCCCCGGTGCGATCACAGCCTTGAACTGAATCAGCTGTACTGGAGCAGTTGAAGATAAAGTGCTTTGCTTAAGGGCACTTCATCTTTAGGCTCGATGTTGAGGGATGGGGGGAGCGTTCGCCTTTTCCAGCCAGATTTCCCAGCTGGTCCGAGGATTAAAACTAGCAACCCTCCAGCCTCTAAGCCCACTTCTCTGACCTCTGGTCGTCTTTTCGACCGCTTCTCCACCTCCACTTGCCTTTTACCCGTCTGTTTCCTCTCCCGTAGCTCTCTTTGGTCCACTCACCCAGTGAGATCTTCTCCCCGGAGTCAGCGGGCAGCACGAAGATGAGCAGGGTCATGGAGGACAGCAGCACACAGGGGATGAGCAGGTTCAGGGCGTAGTAGAGCGTCCGCCGCCGGATGGTCACAACAAACGTCACGTCGGGGTACGGCTCCTTACAGCAGTCGTAGAAAGCCTCGTTCCTGGCGCCGGGCACTCCTGGAAGGACAGGGAGACAGAGACAGACAGACTGATTGAGACAGAAACAACGATATGATTCAGCTCTCGATGTGATGCGATGCGATGCAATACAATATGCTACGATACGATACGACACAATATACGATACGACACAATATACGATACGACACAATATACGATACGATACAAGATACGATACAATGCGATACAATAGAACCTTTGTGTCAGATTTCGCTGCAATCTGTTATGCATCATAGCAGCTCCGTTTTAAAGAAGAAACACACTGCAAAAAACGTCCATCTTAACAAGTCATTTAGTCTCATATTCAGCCTTCAAATCAAATTCTTCAAAAAAATTCTGTCAATGAGTTGAGATAACCAATGCTTGTTTAAGGAATTTTCTAGAAATGATAAAGTCAGAATAAAGCAGATCACTGCACTACTAGAAAATGAAACTTGATTCTACAAAACTCTTGAAACAAATTGGAAACAAGTGAAATTATCTAACCCCATTGGCTAGACTAAATGACTTGTTAAGATGGAGATTTTTGCAGTGCATGCATCATACACAGGGTGAACACACAATCGCATTGCACATAAAACACATAAAACGCATAATCACGCTACACTCAGTTACAGAGGGTGTATACCACGCAGTGAGTTCACCCTACTCACCCACTAGGTCCCACTCTCCGTTGGGCATGTAGCCTGAGACGTCAGCCTCGTTCATCTGCAGGTCCAGCAGCCAGCCGTCGTACGTCCAGGAGCCGAACTTCAGCTCACACTTCTGGATGTCAAAGGGGAACCAGCGAACGTCCACGTTGCATGTGCTCATGAAGATTCCTGAGAAAGGGGATAAAGAGAGAGAGAATTTCAATGCTAAAACACCTTTATTTTGACAACTCCAGCTAAACGCAGAGACGCTCAAATCGTGATCACATCAAAAGAAACCATTAGTCAAACAGAGAGAAAGCGAAAGGAGGAGGGTGGGAGGCAGGGAGTTAGGGCTGCACTATCAATTGAAACAATATCAAAACGACAATATTGACCGCTTCAATTTCCAGTAGAGAGGCTGCATTTTTTTCCTTGAGGGAAAGGTGTTTCAGAAAACCTCTTGAACAAGATGCCTGTCAGAGAAAATCATTTATTTTTTTCAGATCCAGCCAGTCCTAACCACTGATATCTCATCCCCCACCTTACTTTTTTATTTTTTAGATAGAAATGGTGTAGAAAAGATTATATGGCCACATCCCTTGCACAATATTGCAATATGATTTTTATTAATATTGTGCAGGCCTGCAGAGAGTTTGGGGTTTTGAAATTGAGTTTGGTGGCTGGTGAAGTGGAAGCAAAGACTATAGATTAGAGACAACCTCCCATCAAAGAGATGTGAGCAGAGAAAGAAACGTATTGTCACTCATAGCTTTCAGATATTCTCTTCTGCAAACAGATCCTTTGTCTGCGCTCTGCCTGCACAAACTGCTGTTTCCTAAGTCTCAGTGATACAAGAAAACATCAACAGTGAAATTCAAAAGTGAGATTTTCCACAGCGCCAATAATCAGATTATCACTTTTATTATGCAAAATTAAACGCACTCACACATGCACATACATAGACACGTGCACATACACAAAATCATGCATACACACACATACACACACACGCCTGCACACCCACATCCACCCCCACACAGAGAATCCAAGGGTTGGAGAATCACAATGATCCTCGTAGAGGTCGCTGGCAAACTTCAGCATTAAAGTAATTACTGAAATGAACGAATCAAGTCTATTGAGACTTTCACTTGCACACAGTACCGAAATGCCAGTGGAGCCTAACAAACAGCTCTCAAAGACATTCATTATGAGCCTGCAGACATGCAAATCAGGCTTTAGAGTGGAATGAAAGCAGAGTTTGAAAAAGCAAATTTGAAGAGATTAGCAGGTCCGATGATATGAACAAACCAGAGGTTGATCACAAAAAACAATACCAAATTAAGTTGCTGCTATAAAACCTACTTTCACCTCGTTATGCAAGGGACACTTTCAAAGGCTGATTAGAAAATGCAGAAGGACTTATTTCTCCTGATTCCATGATTCAGCCCATTTTACCCCCTTGAAGCCAAGAATCAGGCTTATGAAATGAAGACACTCCACATTCACTGCTCTCAAGCGCTGTTCTCTACAATCCAGTTACTAACACCAAGTCCTTACAAGTGCTTGCCTTTGCTTCATGGGGACGATCCCTCTATAATTACTCCCATTATGAGCTGCTGAGGCACTAAACCCTAAATTACACTGATTAGCTAAAAGCAGTTTTATCTCTCTTTGCAGTGTACTGCACTGTGCACCTACATGTATATTTTAGTAACAGTAACTTGCCTCTCACAGATAGCCAGTAACCTTGGAGCTACTCTCAAACAAGACACCTTGATTTTTCTGCAGCTTGGAACCGTCTCTCTCACGGCTTAGCGCCCAAAATAAAACTCCATCACTCGCGAAAATCACCTCCAAAGACGGCATCACCGGGCCTAGAGACAAGATTACCTTTTTGGAAACATCGCCCCAACCCAGCTTTCAACTAAAACCTATTTCCTCTTATCTCCTGTCACACCCTTAAACCAAAACATCACACAAGACCTTTAGATCTGCAGCTATGAGAGCTATTCCCCCCAAATGATAATACAGCAGCATTCACCTGGGATCCTCTGCCTTTGAATTATTTACTCTGCTGGGTGTCAAGCTACTGCTCCCTGCCTGACACCCACAAACCTGTAGCCCTTTATCTCCTAACAATAGCCGGGCCAAAAGGACCCCAGTAATTGCAAACAGGCTTATATGAGGGAGAACCCAGGTCACACACACACCTTCTTCTTCTCTCTCCATTCGCTCATTCTCTCCTGCTCTCTTTCCTTTCTCTGTCTCCTCACGTATTGTGGCACAGCCTGGCTCCCCCTCATTAGACCGGGCCATGGCACCGCAGCTCTCTTTTCTTAATTGGCTCTGATCCAAACCACAGCATTAAGGAGCTTTATTTACATTCAGCAGCACCTTATGAATAAACATAGCCGCTTAGTCAAATTGATAGGGTGGTTTTCTTAGCTTATATTCCTCATCTTGACTCCACAAGGCCATTTTGGCCAGCCTGGCACAAAGGATCCCACCGCAGCTCTGCTCTAATGTGGTGTAGAGAGAAATGACTGAGAAAGTAAAAAGCAAAGAGCCGTGGAAACCCAGGGGAGCCGTTACTTACCCGGGCTTACATGGGTCTTGCGTTTAGGCTAAAGACAGGGAAGGGGGAAGCGGGTGTCTTCTATTTATAGGTTTTAGAGCATTGGGATTCTATAACAGTGACTAACCGGTGATGCTGTTTCGTAGTAATAAAATATTAATGTCAAGTGTACAAACAGGGGAGACATGCAGAGAGTGCAGAATGAGATGCTGCCTTTGCACCGCAGAGAGATGAGGGAGTGATGGGGTGAGATAGGGATGAATGATAGAGAGGGAATCTGGGGAGAGATGGAGAGAGAGAGAGAGAGAGCGAGAGAGAGAGAGACTCACCTGGAGGAAGATACTCGGCGTAGCCACTGGAATTGACCAGAATATTGGTCTTAAAGGTGGAGTCAAAGTCATCATCTGCACTAAGGAAGGACAGAGGAGGAAGGTGGAACTTAGGACACTGCTTGGTGAAGTGTGTGTGTGTGTGTGTGTGTGTGTGTGTGTGTGTGTGTAGCGGGTGTGTGTGAGTGTGTGTGTGTTACCTGTTGTAGAGCAGGATGTCTGGTGTCCAGATCTGGTCTGTGGTGAAGCGGAGATTTTTCACTCCGGGGTGTTCAGTCTGGTTCCACTGGAGATAGTGGTCAAACCAACTCTGAAACACACAAGACACAGATACAGTCTGTCCACTTTACTGCAGACAAGGTGTCTCCATCATAACACTTGGTTGTTCAGTATGAATTTTATTTGAGTTCATAGAATTCAAACAGAATATCACTGCTATCTGTGTCTGAGAGCCTTTTAGCTTCAAATAGGTCAGCTTTCAGAAAAACACTCCTAATTTCACAGTGATGACCATGCATTTTTTAAGATTTTGTAATGGATTTTGAATGAGATTCGCAGAGGGTGGGTCATGAAATTTACTTTACACATTAAAGGCCATGCAAACCAGTGCATGTAAAAACATGAAAATGACCTAAACCCACAATAGCAGCGATATTCATTATCACTCTCTCAGGTCCTTACCATCCGCAGCCAGATGTTTGTGGTTAGCACCTGGTTCTTTTCGTCCTACAAAACATTTAAAACATTTCTTAGAAATCATTTGCTCCATGAATCTCTACTAACAGACTAGAATATTAGTTTCCATCCACATGAAAGATTCAGAGTTGCAGAAAAGACAGTCCTCCGTGACTTCACGCAGTCCAGACTGAAGGACTGACCAAAGCACCAGCCAGCTGCTGTCTCTAGACCCCTGGTTCTCAACCTTTTCACCTCCCGACCCACGAAAATGAAACAGTGCCTGCTATTATCTCCAGGTGTCAGGCATTAACGCACAGAACGCTGAACTTTGACACCAAATGATAATTTTAATTTTCCCTTTTCAGGCCATTTTACTGCTTAATTATCAGAAGAAGACTAGAAGCTGTAAATGTCAATTATTCCCCAAGAGAAACACTTTATCACACAGATTAAAAACATGATCATGAATTTGTATGATAGAAATATATTTTGTCACATTCAATAAGTCATCTGACGGCCCTGTGGGGGTTGAGAAGCACTTAGACAGGAATCCAGCGTGACACCTACCACGTCCATGATCTGTATTAAGCTAAGGGAGAAGATGACGGTGAGCGGGTGCGAGTCGTTCCCCACCGGCCGCTCCATGTGGTTGTAGTCCTTCAGCAGGTTCTTCAGCAGGTTCCTCTGGTGGGGGCCCTGCTGCGACACTGCAGAGGCAGAACAGGAAGACAAGTCAACTTCTAACACACCTTCACTGTTAAAAAAAACTCCCTATACTAAGACCATGAAACGATACAGATACAGACACAGTCCCAAAAGATTTCACAACACCCACGTTTTGAAATAGTGATTGAAAACGACCCCAACTCCCCCCTCCCAAACCCTCAGTGAGAACAAGGAAAAACTCCATGTAAATCTCATTAGGAAAAAAAAAAATGGAAGAAACCTTGGGAAGGGCCTGCAGAGAGGGATCCCCCAGGCATGCAATGGGTGCCAAGAGAGAAAAATATATATATATATATTTCTGATAAAATCAGAAATTAAGCCTTCAGGAATTCCATTTCCTCATCCACAAATCCATCCAAAAGAAGAAGAAAATAGAGCGAAGGAGGGAGGGAGGGAAACAGGAGATATGAAGGTTAAGAGTGAGAGATGCAATTAGGAGAGGAGAGATTAAAAAAAAACTGATCTCTTATCGCCATTAGTCACTCTTATCTCCGTTTGCAGTGACATTCATGGTTTAAACAGTACAATAAAAAAAAAAACATGAGGGAAAGGTCCAGCTCCTCAGTCAGAATGGAACATTTAACACTAACATACAAAATAATGAGGAAGGAAATAATGAGGAAGGAAAGCAGCAAACAGGAGGGAGAGAATCAGAGGCGAGCATGCATAAGAAGGATCTGATAGTGGGAAAGCCTCATCAGTGCATAATTGGCACTAATGAATGTATATTTCGGTTGGTGTGAAATGTCCCCAGGCGCCACAATATTAGAATTTGTGCAAAACGTTAAATATAGATGTTCTTGGAGTTGACAAAACAAATTATAGGAACCTGCAGGTGTTAATGTGCTTTATTGATCATTACTATATCCCTATTGAGAATATCTCTTTTCCACGAGTGTGTTAGTTCAGTTTACAAGGATAGAATGTAACTGATAGTGCCGACAGCATGGCACTAACACTGCCAAGGTTACGGGTTTGATTCCCATTTGCACTCATGGTATTTTAAGGTGCTTTCAAATGGCATGCGTCATGTAAAAGTGAACTTTGCTGCATGTCAAATCTTTCTGTAAGCTGTAATAATTCATTCTGCAGCAATTCAGTGTGAAATTGTTGCCCCTTGTCTTTTAATTGCCGTTGCTACAGAGATGTGTGCTGTTGGCTTGAAGAGAAATTTCTGGAATCAACTGGTCTGGAACCGTTGTTTGAGAAAAAGCATTTCAGTCACAGCTGTGCCTGTAGGGAAAGTTCAGCAGCTCCACTCTCAGCTCTATCATCTCCTGTCAGCCTTTGCCTTCTGGTGTGACTTCTGCTGCCTGGAGCCCTTCAGCTCGGCTGCAGCAACACGTCCACGACACCATAACAAGCAGGCAAAGATGGAAGAGCGGCTCTGTGAACGCTATCCAGCTGATGTGATCTGTTTGCCGACACATGCGGATACATCTGGGGAGACGGAGGCTGGCAGAAGGAGAGCGGTGAAGCTGTTATGATTGCGGCTTCAGATTCTTTTAATTAAACACTGTCATCTGCCTCGCTTCACAGCCAGGATGTCAATCTGCCTGCTGTCTGTCTCTGAGGAAAACACATCTCATGCAGAGGGATCAAACCCAGCATGTGTATCCAGCAAACATTCATCAGCCGCACAGTTCAGGAGAAAAAACCCACTGACATAAACAGGCAAGCAAACAGGTGAGCCGGATCCTCTCGCACACACACTTCACTTCACCTTTTCCTCCCTTTTTCTACTTCAAATTCTTATTCCACTACATACTTTACACACTGGGCATCGATGCCACCGACACAAATTCCTGCACATATGTATTTACCGTACTCAGTGAACAAAGTGATTCTGATTCTGCCGCATCCTGATTCGTGGTTCCAACCCAGATAAAGTGAAAAAGAAAAGAAGACGGAGACAGACAGGCGGGCAGGCTCACCGTGGATCAAAGCGGAGAATCCAGAGAGAAGCAGAGCCGCCGAGGACCACATCCTGGTGGTTAGGAGCAGGAGGAGAGGAGAGCGGAGAGACGGAGAAGCAGGTCTGGACCAGCCTGGGTCTGGGGGGGGAGACGCCGAGGAGGAGAGGCGAGGAGAGGGAGGTTCGATTCAGGAGCCTGGAAATCCCCCGGTCTGCATCCACACAGCATCAGAGGGAGCGAGTGAGTGTGTTGGAAGAGGAGGAAAGAGGAGAGGGAGCTGAGAGACGAGGGAGGAGGAGGAGGAGGAGGAGGAGGAGGAGATGGTGGCTGTGAGGTACAGAGACTCAGCTCTCTCTCTCTCTTTCTCTCTCTCTCTCTCTCTCTATATATATATATATATATATCTGTCTTTCTCCCGCACGCACACCGCTGGCAGATTGCAGTGAGTGAGTGAAGGGAGGGGGGGGGGGGGCTGATTGATTCTACACAAGTCAGCTCATGTGCGCTCTCTATCCTTTCCCTCTCTCTCTCTCTCTCTCTCCCCCTCTCTCTCTCTCTCTCTCTATCCTTTCCCTCTCTCTCTCTCTCTCTCTCTCTCTCTCTCTCTCTCTCTCTCTCTCTCTCTCCCTGCCTCCCTGTCTCTCTGGGAGGTGGGACTAAAAAGGAGAGCGGGAGAGAAGGATATCAGTGATGGAAAGGGGAAAAGGAGAGAGAGAGAGAGAGAGAGAGAGAGAGAGGCGGAGGGAAGAGAGGAGTTAATTGCTATATGAGGAGTTTCGTTCCAAAACGAGATTTAATAAAATGACACCCAATCTCCCATATTGACTGCTGGCATGAAAGTTAAGCACATTATGGGTCAGTGCTAGTGCAAGTTAGGAGTCAAATGAAGAAATTTGCTTATAAAATAGTTCACTTTTTGAGGACAGAATCATTTATATTTTTTCAAATATATATTCATTTCAGATAGCATTTTTTTTTCCAAAATGGCTATACAGCATTTTGAAATGAAACCTTTATCTCCCTTAGTTGACCTTATTACTGTAAACAAAATAGATGCACATGATCTATAAGCATCTTAATTGACTCCATTGGAGAATTTGATTAAACAAAGATAAGGGGGAAAAACCTCTTAAGAGATCACTTTGTATTTGTATTCAACCTAATCGCAGGTCTTTCACACCTCTTGCACACTGAACACTGTGCATGTTACGCCTATGTGTTCTGTCGATATGGGTCAAAACATATGACAGCTGTTTTCAGATGTGATGTCATGGTCACGCACTGCTGGGGAGGAAAACTGAAACAGAGACAGGTGTGTGTGCTAACAGTGAGCAAGAATTTGTGTGTGGTAAAAGGTCTGTGAGGGATTGTGTGTGTGTGTGTGTGTGTGTGTGTGTGTGTGTGTGTGTGTGTGTGTGTGTGTGTGTGTGTGCTGTCTCCCCACTCAGCGGGGGGCGAGCTTTGAATCAGCAGGGCAGATGGACTCCAGTCTAATTGAGAAAGTGCTGGGCTCTGCAGGAGGGCTCAGGAATGTGCATAGTTAAACTCTACTTCTCATTTGTCCTCACGAAATGCTGATGCAAGGACAGAGCGGTGAGAAACCCAACGAGAGAGGGAGAAAGCAAAGGAGCGAGATGAGGAAGAAAAGAGTCGGACTGTATAATAGATTACCCTATTACTTCTACTGCCCTTCGGAATTACCCCGCTCCAAGGCGGCCTGTCAGACATCCTGAGTGCTCCGGAGGCACAGATTCATGCTCGGCTGCACACAGAGGATGGAGGATGGCCCTCAGAGGCTAAAAGAAGAATGGCTGAAGCCCCCGTTAAAACAGAGAAAACCACACCAAGCGTGCAACAAGGACAAACGACGTGCCCCTGTAATGTATCATAACAGAAGCATCCTGTTGCTCCTGCAGCGCGGCACAGTTGTCGTTTGACTGTGCGCTAAATTGACTTTGAGTTCATCTCTGAGCGTACGGGAGTGGGAAATAAAAGGGTTCCTCGTGCTGTTATGCAGCAAGCGCCAGTCTGATACTGTGCCAAAATCAAAATTCATTACGCCTCATAAAAACACAGATTGGAGGCACTGAGGCGTGGGTGACATCTGGTGGTTTGTATTCCAACTGCAGGCTGGCAGTTAAACAACTGGAGCTAAGCACCAGCAGCAGGGCTTTGAGGGTGAGGTGATGGAGTTAATTAGCAAGGAGGGAGCTGGGCTAAATGAATTGAGGAGATGATGAGAGCGGAAGCCATAAAGAGAAGGTTAAATATGAAACAAAGAGGGCAGAAGAGTGAAAACACTTTAAAGGAAAAGGATTTGGATTAAACTGGCATCAATGATAATGATGGTGATGATGGTGATGGTGATGGTGGTGATGATGGTGATGATAGAGAGGAAGAGAATGAGGATTATGAACATTATATAGACAATAATATGACACAAATGATGAAGAAGGGGAGAAGGATGCAGATCAATTCCTGCACATCTTGCTGTATTCTTGTTGATTAAAGTGACTCTGATGCTGTTTCTCATTCCAGCGCCGTAGCAGCAGTGATGGTCCTTGGTCTGACCTGGCATGAATAGCTCATCCCTCTCGATGCTAAATGCTGAACGCTGCCCCTGACAATGCAGCCATCAGCCAGCGCGCTGCTGCTGTGCTGTGTGTTTTTAATTACTCTGCTGATTGGATTAGGCACTCCTCTACGCTGACACGTCCCCTCTTAATAAGGTGTTATCGACAGCCCAGCTCATGCATCCGCCCGCCTGTGATGTCTGATTTGTCAAAGTGGCCTTTTTGTTTTGTATGGAGTTTGGTAGATGAGTTTCTTATGCTAATACGCTATTGTGGTGTATCCTGACTCACAAAGCACAAGAGCAGCCTGAGTAATGAGAGTGATAGAAGTCCTGCGCTGACAGAAGTATTGTTGGGACAAAAGTAGAGTCATTTAATAGCATTTATGGGTAAACATTTTATTGATATGAAAATTAAACTCTAGTTGTGATCTTTGACCTTTAAAACACACAAAATGAGTCACTGCTGTTTGCCTTTGTAGAGGAGTATTTATCTTTTGACCAATGCAGCCCAATAGATCAGAGTGAAGCGGTTAATATCGTCCCCACAAGATGAACTGGCACTAACTAACATCAAGGGCATGAGACTAATTTTTCATTTACCCGCCACAACAATTAGTAGATTCAGACTATCCCAATTTAATTTAATTTCACAGCAGCCAAAGCAGGATTTGGAACAGAGAAGACTAATTGAGGACGAGCTGGCTTCCCGCCAAGGAAGCAAGAAGAAATGACACACTTATCCAGCTCCAGCCAAAATCTACAAGCACTTGGCTGGAGGCTTGCATTAATCTGAAGCCCTGCAGATGTGTATATATCCTTTCACCAGCCTGTTATTAAAAGGACAACACAATTTAAGAGCGTTCATGCTTTCTATCACCGCAGTGAAATCAGTCTTGCACTAGAATTGCACTCTGTTGACTAAACTGAAGGGTGTCATTTTAGATTCAGGTCCTCTGCTAGGATGCGAGCGGGGGGTTCAGATGCCGTCTCCAGATACAGCCGCTGTCCCCGGGGTTTAGTGCTGACAGACATGCAGCGAGGCATATAGAGTAGGAGGCTCCCCGCACGTTGACTTGTGCGGTTTTTCGTTTCAAAACAACAAACCAGACGGCATCTGGTTAAGTCTCCTGGAGCGGAGTACTTTTAGCATAATTAATCTAGTTTACATCTGGAAGGGCGGCTGAGGAAGTAGAAATCAGACTGGCTGATCAGACTACCATCTCCCACCTGCGTACCATCCCCCAACCCCCCTTTAAGTACATGTTGTCTTCAGATTATATAACGCCTTTCTTTATCCCTCCACCATCCTGCTGTGCTCTGTCCACCCTTTCTTCCTTGGGTCCCTCCATTTGGATGGCGATCTATTATCTGTAGACCCATCTGTCACATGGATTTAGATAAATGATGCTGAATGTCATTGTTATGACTTTAATGCTTAATACTCCACCCCCCCCTCTGTGTGCATATTGTTGGGTTAAAGGGGTGACATATTAGATATTTCATAAGCGCATAAGTATCAGATCTCTAACTCCCAGACTTGATTAATCTCGGATACTAATCTGCTGAATTGATATTGAGGACCATCGTTCACTCTTGAAGATAAAAAAAAAAAAACAGATCTGAATAGCACACTTGGGATGCTCCCATGTCAAAAATGACACCAACTGATGAATACAATGAAATAAAAAATAAAAAGTTGAATAATAGTAATATTCATTGCACAATGAGAATGACGCTGGGCTGATTTTTGACATAATGAACGTGGGCCCACACACACACACACATGCATCCACACACATGCATACACACACACACACACACACAGGGAGGAGGAAATCTGTCAATCCCTGCTGAAAAAACTCTGACAGATGACACATACTTTGCCTTGCTGGCCAGCAACATCTGCAACTTAGAGTCTCTGCGGTCATTAAGCCCCCAGCTTTAAGGAAGATGTCATGACAGTGGACAATGGTAATGCAGGAAATAGATAAATAGAATAAATGCCTGAAAATGCAATGGATATCCGTGGGTATTTGCCTCCTATGCCGTCATATGTAGGGAAGTTCATAACCTCTGCTTGAATCTATGGGAGGGGCTCGATGATGCTGAAGCTGCTAATGGATTGCTTGGAAGTTCATATGGACAGACCGGGGAGATTTGAGAGTATTTTGATCTGGACAACCTGGAGCGTAGTGTTGTGGCTCGATTAATTTTCACTCTTTAACCTTTATTTCCGAGCGGGAGCTGTTGAAAGCGGCGTGTTTGTGTCTGTAGAAGATGCAACAGGATTTTGTTTGAAGGATCCTCTTGTGGTTCAGGCAGATGTGACCTTCAGGACATTAAGGAGATTTAATACTGGGATATTTGGGTAAATTGAGTTGTTTGTTCTTCCTCATAGCGGACTGACTGGAGAGTGGAAAACTTGACCGAGGAGGTCCACTTCAGGTAAGACTGAAAACAAAGATAAACTATTTGTCAAGAGGAACTCGGCGGAACGCGTGAAATAGGCCCACACAGAAAAGAAATAGCTTTTGGAGCAGTGAGGGCGGTGAATGAATCTTCATTACTATGTATTAAGACAAGCAAGTTGATTGTAACAGAACCAATTCTTGAAAATGAGTTTACGTTTATTTCTCTCTTCACATAATCTGTCTCTGCAAATCTAAAACCATTTTTAATAAATCAGAATACAATGACTGGCACAGTGGACAGACACAAATACAAAAGCAGTATTCAAAAGTAAGAAAATGGTATGAGAAAATCTATCCTTGTGACTGGCATCAAAAGCTACTAACAAGTGAAACTTCAGCTGCAGTTTGCTGCCACAAAGCGTTTCTCGTCTGTTTTAACTGTTCGCTGCCTCACTGGCCTCGCCTCGTTCTGACCATCTGTTCTTGTCCTCTCTCTCTCTCTTTCCATCTCTACTCAAACCTCTTAAAAAGATTCGGTGACTCATCACCTATAAAGCCTCTCACCATGGAGCCCTCCCCCTCTATGAACTTGTCAATGGTGGATGGAGACGAGGTGGAGGACCAGCGCCCCCTCCTCCCGCCCAGAATGGCGCCTCCTCAAGCCTGCCCTCCCCAGTGTGGAATACACCATACGGTCCAGACGGGGATAGATCACGCGGCCTGGCTGGACAGAACCCAGGCCATGACCACGACACCTTTATACAACGGCTACCTTTATGTCACACCTTCCCCCCACCCACACAGGAGGGGGGACAAAGCAAAGGGCAAGGACAACCGCAAGGACAAGAAAGGCGAGAAAAGGTTTGGGGGCAGTGGGCAAAATCAGCAGTGCCAACCCAGAAAGGCAGGACCTCACAGACTCCAGGAGAACATCACCTCTTTCACTGACATCCCCATGTCGCCCTGCGGGTCGCCCTTTAAGTCGCCCCGCAGGTGCCACATCGACCCCGGGGACACGGAGCGCAGAGGGGCCTGCAGAGACAGAGGGGATCGGAGGTCAGGTAACGTTTCCCTGGAGATGCACGACCGTCTCCCAGAGATCATCATCACCACCAAAGACGATGACCTGCCTCCGCAGGACTACAGCGAGACGCCCCCGTTCCCCCGGGACCCCGGCCCCTCCGAGGGCAAGGGCCTGCTGCCCGGGGCCGAGCGCGCCGGTCCGATCCCCGGGCTCAGTCCCACCCCCGGCCCGGAACCCAAAGACGACAACAAGGACGACCAGTACTGGAAGACCCATAACATCGGCTGGCGGCTGGTCCACAGGAGGGCGCTGTTCGAGAGGAGGCAGCGGCTGAACGACTTCGCCCTGGGGGTGGGGATATTTGGTGTGGTGGTGATGGTGATGGAGACAGAGCTGAGCTGGAGCGTCTACAGCAAGGTCAGCGCCAAAGGTCAACCACCTGTTCACACAGAGAGAGGAAAATCTGAGGGGCCACTGAGCAATGCTTCAAGAAACATGGATGTAGTTCTGAGCTGTACAGCTGCAGTTCTTGTTATCTTGTCCTTCAAGGGCCAATCACTGTTTTTAGTCAAGTCTAGGCTTAATTCATGTCTGAGAAATCAATGTCTAACATGGTGAAAGAAAATATCAGACCCCTCTTTGTCATTTTCTTTCATTATTTGCAGTGAAATGTAGAGAAAATACAACTGTCCAACTGTCCTCAAAAGATTGTTTTGGTCTTACTATTTTAAAAGAACACGCTCCCACAACATGCTGGTGGGCTTTGTAACTGGGCCATATTAGGAAATGATCAAATTTCAGTGGGGTCACTATGGGAAATTGATCTACCCATTAATGCATGAGAATAATGCCTATAAGATCATGTTCACTAAATCAAGCAAGTGGATTATCTAAATGGAATGTATGTGATAGAAGATTAGAAGATTATGAGGGATCACCAATGCCATTTCATAGATTCAGCTTTGTAATGGTAAACAACCATCAGTTAAAAATGACGTAATGTGTGTGCGTGTGCGTGTGTATGTGTGTGTGTGTGTGTGTGTGACCCACAGAGCTCCATCTACTCCCTAGCCCTGAAGTCTGTCATCAGTTTGTCTACGATCATCCTGCTTGGCCTCATCATTGCCTACCACTGTTGCGAGGTGCAGGTAACTGGCCTCCTCACAAACTACATCATCAGGGTTTTGTTTTTTTTCCAGTGACCTCATCTCTCCATTCAAATGTCAAAGCATCTCTGAAATCAATCTGCTGCAAAAAAAAAAAAGGGATGTGTGATTATCTCCAGCACTCACAGCTCCATTCAAAATGAAGTTGTGCAGCAGAGTAAGGACTCGATTTTCAGTCTTTTTCAATTGGCAGGAATCACTCGTCCATTTCAAATCAATGATTTGCTCGCAAGGCTTGTTTTAAAAAAATTGAAAATTCTGCACACTGTCTTTTTGCAGTGTGCAGAATTATTTTCCCATTTTTCTAGTGTACAATATTTTGATTCTGGCACCTGCGTTACAGTTGACCTTCATCTGAGCACAACCAGCATCTTTACTTTTTCCTGTGTTTTAAAAAATTCAAATTGTTTGTTTGTTCCCTCCATGGGGAACTTAAACTGTCTTTCTGTTTCATGAATACACCAAACCCCTGTTGAATTGATGCACCCTTTTCTATACAGGCCTATTGCACATGCACAATACCAACTCTTTGTAACACTTTGACTCATTTTCACTATGGGTGTCACTAACATATGAATACTCATCTTAAATGCATGCTCCTCATCCTCATCGGTAGCTCTACATTCACGACAGTGGTGCAGAGGATTGGCGGATTGCCATGACAACAGAGCGTGTGATGCTGATAGCGCTGGAGCTGGCGGCGGTGGCGGTGCACCCCTACCCGGTGGGTCTCTTCTCCTACTTCCAGCGGATCACCGTGGCCCGCGGGCCGCTCTCGGAGACGGAGCTGGAGATCGTCCTGGCTCTGCCCATGTTCCTGAGGCTCTACCTGCTGGGCCGGGCCATGATGCTGCACAGCCGCCTCTTCACTGACACCGCGTCCCGCAGCATTGGAGCGCTCAACAAGGTTGGAGGTCGCCCAGGGGCTCAGCTCAGAGTCTGGCTGCTCTGGCCTCGGCTCTGGTTTTGGCTTTGGATAGTACTGTGGTGTGTTCCTGAAACGTGTAAGATTAAAGAAAAGAGTTCTTGTGACATTTGAGGAGAACTTTTGCACAGCAGCAAACTAAAAGTCAGTTGTGTTAGAATTAAAAAGTGTGTCTGTGGGCAGTACTGTGTGATGTGATCCATGGGATAGTTGACTCTATATCTGGGAATAGTACAATTTGGGCCGGGCTTCAATTCTTGGAGCTAGCAATTTCCTTTACTATGATCCTTTCATGCACATCTTTTTATGTCTTATGTCTAGGTGGGCCGAGAGGTCAATAGAAGTGTGAATATCGAGGTGTGACCATCACACTTTTGCTCCCATGAATATCAGTGATTTGACGTTCTGATTATGTCCCTTACTAGCTCTCCTTTGCTTCTCTACTTTCTTATCCGTAGTTTCTAATATCCGCCCCTACTAATCCCTTCCCTTATTAATGCTATTTAAGAGTGACGAAATGACCTTTTGTCTCCCCTCTGCAATACCAAACCCACCATCCATGTATCAAGCCAGATTGAGAACAAGCTTTCTTATCCCTCATATCCTCTGCATTATATAAACATAATCCGACAGGTACTATCCTAAATACTATCTTGCTAAGTAGGCCCTACTGTAAAAATGATGACATAATGGATCCTGTCTGTGATCTGCAGATACACTTCAACACCCGTTTTGTGGGGAAAACGCTGATGACCACCTACCCCGGGACCGTACTGATGATTTTCAGCGTTTCTCTGTGGATAGTGGCAGCGTGGGGCTTACATGTCTGTGAGAGGTATGTGATGACAGCTGAGCTCCTACATTTGATATTGATCCAAATATTGGCTATACAGTTCTTTAATGTTTTTAATCCCTACAACAAAATCCTGTTAGGTTCAGAATGTCATCTTAGTACTGCTGAACTAGCTGTACTATTGGCTCCGTTTATTGCTACATAAATGACAGCATTTTAAGTCACTGATTCTTACTCTTGCTAGTTTTAGTTGTCATTGTTTTGCTTGATGTCCTTTTTAGTTTTTTTTTTCTGTTTTCAATAGAAAGGATAATCCGCTTTTGGCATCTGGATCACTTTAGCCCTTGATTTGAACTATAATTGGATTCCTTTTCATTCCTTATTTATTTACTTCTCTGTTTTCCTTCTTCCTTGTGATTTGTAATCTTGGCATCATTGAAAAAGATGGCTCCAACCCTCAGTGTGTTTTCTGAGAACTATACAAATATACAAATAAATGTTGAATGAATGAATGTCAGAGAGAGAGTAGGAGGATAGTGATGTTTAATTTCAATACATCTTTATCTTACAGACACCACAACTACAAGGACCTGAGTAGCAACTACATGGAGGCCTTGTGGATGGTCTCTGTCACCTTCTTGTCCATTGGTTATGGAGATGTGGTGCCTCATACCTACTGCGGTCGCAGCATCTGCCTCCTCACTGGGATAATGGTAAGCACATACTGTGTAACTCATAAACAGCAAAGGCCGGTTTTCTCTGCAACAACTGGGAAAAATCTCAAGTAAAACCTCAGAATATTTCCAATTCCAAAAGTAAAGTCACACTTTAAAAACAAGTATTTATTTAAATTCAGAACTGTCTTTAACTTTTGTCTCCCGCTGTCCTGCTCACAGGGAGCCGGCTGCACAGTCTTGGTTGTAGCGGTGGTTGCCAGGAAACTGGAGCTAACCAGGGCAGAGAAACATGTCCACAACTTTATGATGGACTCCCACATCACCAAGGAGGTAATTACCCACGCCCAACCGCTGAGTGGAAGCACGTTACAGGTTTATGTAAAATAATTAGGCCCAAAAGTTGCTTCTCCAAAATGTCAAGAAAGGAGCGCCCCCAAGAGAGCTTCTGCAAAAACTATTCTGCTGCTTGTTGTCCCGCAGTCTTCAAAATGTGGGCGGTGCACCATAATTGGGGTTATATCTGGTCAAATGTTTGTAGTATGCATTCACCCTTAACCTGGCACTCATCAACTATGGCAATTTACTCACTCATATACAGATCTTGATCTAACTGTAGTGCAACATGCTACATGCTCCATTTTATGGTATCCAGTGTAAATAACAGCCTGTCCAAGCTACAGGCCTGAACATAACTCTCCTGAATGATTTTCTACGTTCTTTCACTAGATAAAAATTGCGGCGGCAAACGTGCTGAGAGAGACTTGGCTTATCTACAAACACACTAGGCTGTCAAGAGAAAAAGACCACACCAGAGTCCGCATGCACCAGCGGAAGCTGCTGCTGGCAATCCACCAGTAAGACACTTGTTCTCCTAAAGCCATTCATGCAGTTTTCACTTAAAGTGACATTAAATGTACATATTGCAAAATCATGTTTTTTTTTCTACCTGGGCAGTAATCTGAAACAAAATGACCAAGGAAGGAGTATAAATTTCTAGGAAACACACAGTATGTAATGGTGAGATAATGTAGGCCTAACTGCAATTAGACAACTGTCCTCGTTAAATAACGTATGACTCCCTTCAAACGTATTTAAAAAGTACAAAGTGTAAGTGATACTGAACTACTGCAGTACCAAAGTCTTCTCTAAACGTCCTGTCGGCCCTAGGCTGCGGCGAGTGAAGATGGAGAAGAGGAAGCTGGCGGACCAGGCCAACACTCTTGTGGATCTCTGCAAGGTGAGACAGGCGAGTGAACATATTTACACTATACCATCCCTTCAAAACCTCAATCAGGTAGCATCTAATATTCCACCATGCCCTCTCTGTCTCTCCTACATGAAACTACATGGACCCCACCACCACCGCCACAATGGACGCCAAACCCCACGCAGATGCAGAACCTGATGTATGACGTGCTGTCGGAGGTGCAGGGCTGCAGGGGAGACCTGGACACGCACATCTACAGCCTGGAGAAGCATGTGGAGGAGCTGAGGGAGGGCTTCAGGAGCCTGATGCCGCTCCTGTCCAACACTCTGTCCACGCAGAACTCCTCCATCCGCCACCTGCTCAGGGAGAGGGAGGTGAAGACGGAGACTGCCGGCATGAGTGGAAGTGACGGGTAGAGAGAGAGAGAGAGAGGGCGGGCAAGGCAGGTTTCTCAAGGCCCAAGGCATATTGTTTGATGATAATGGAATTAGAATTATCTTAGTGCTAAGATAGGGAACACTGCCCTTGCAAAGTGGGACAGATGGGTGATAAAGACGAGGTAAAGGCTGTACAGAAGTGTGTAAAATTGTATTCCAAAATGTAGCTTTCATTTTCTGTAGCAGAAATACCATAAAACCAAACTAAGATAGAAATTAGTCAATTCACTTGGCTGTAAAATGGAAAAACAGAGCCGACACTGAGGCAGTAATAGGTGAACTGATATGTGGAACAGCAGCCATCCAAACTGGACCTTTACCAATACTTTGAAGACTGACTTTGAATCACGGCACTTTCCAGACAAGGTGTGAACTGGCTAACCTAAAAATGAACAGTTTCAGAGGACAGCTATGCCCCGCCCATCAGTGAATTGCTGAATTGTCAGTCAATGCACTTTTTTCTGATCATGTAGTAAAATATGCTGAAATATTCAAATGTTCAGTCTGCTGTGGTAATGTAATACTGAGAACACTAAACATCCATACTGTAAACTGAATTATGAAGGCAACAATAGTAATTTTTAATAAAAGCATTAAGACACTTGCCTGGTGTGAAATGTATCTCAGAAAAAATTACCAATTGCACCTTGATGTCTGATAGCTGTTCACACAAAGCACAGAGGACATTTTCAAAACACACACACA
This sequence comes from Centroberyx gerrardi, assembly GCF_048128805.1. Lineage (NCBI taxonomy): Eukaryota > Metazoa > Chordata > Actinopteri > Beryciformes > Berycidae > Centroberyx > Centroberyx gerrardi. The sequence goes on from NC_136015.1 coordinate 17,177,147, forward strand.
CAACACCATTTATTTAGCCAAAACAATATTTTATTAAGAGAGACCGGGGTTGGAGGGCGGAGTTACAGCAACAACTGATCTGTCAAGCTGAACAGTGAATCCACCTGCTGTCCAGTCCGTCTTCAGGTCTCGTTCCAGATCAGACTGCTGGGTGTCGGGTGTGGCAGTGGCCGCCATGCTGGGGCAGAAGACGCTGATATCGACCGGTCCAACCCCTCCTCTCCCCTTCATCACTGGGGAGAACAGCTAGTGCTGCTTCCTCCTGAATGAGCACCCTGATGGGAGAGAGGGGACAATGACAGTCAGGCCGCTGCTGACGGAAAGGGCCTTACTGCACAGAGAAATACTGCAGGCGCTGCATTATGCTATTGTTCTAGATGCTGTTAACAGTAGACACTAGCCAGTTTTCTATCATGTGACTGATTGTCTCCATGTTACCGGCTTACGACACATTTGCTGTACACGGCAAGAGAGGCGATGCTGATGCAATACCATTTAATACCATGTACAGTTATGCAGACGAAAGAAAGGAGAAAAAAATAAACCCCAAAAAACAATGTGCGATGCTATTGCTAACTATGCTACCAGCTGAACCACAGCTCTATAGTACATGTCTGTTCTCAGCCTTCGAAAGGGGGGAGCCAGTGGTTTAGCCCAGCCCTTCTGCAAACTGAGGTCGATCTGGCACTGGAATGAGATTGGAAGACCATGATGGAGGCAGTCCAGTCACTTGGCAGTGCGGTCAACAGCCTTACCAAACAAATCACATGTGAATATGGTAATTCAGAAAAATAGTCCCATCACCCAGGGTCTGAAATTAACACCCACCATGTTCCAAATACTGGTAGAATTTGTCTTTGGTGGATAAATCAGGGTTCACCTGCCACACTGGGCAGTAACTTTTAGACAACATTTGAATGGCTCAGTTATACAGTCTGCCTGTTCTCAAACTTTGTCCCTGCTGGCCACCGTACACTCCGACCATTAGCAAGTCAACACAAAACACTGGCTCTGTATCAAACAGGTTCCTGATCGGCTGCCTGTTACGCTGCTCTACACAAAGCGGTAGTGTCTGAACTTTGTACAAAATTTCCCTCTTGTTTCTCTGCTGCCTGGATAGTTAATTTGACCAACATGAGTTGAAACTTAACCGTATTATCATGTGGTGACACATGGCAGGGTGTGAGGCCACCAAACAGAAAAAATGAAGACAAAAGGCAACAAAAGTCACTGTAGAGTGAGAGAGCACGTTTTAAATCAAAACTAAATCTGCTCGCCTCTTGGATGCTTTACATAGTAACTGATTCAATACATGAAATAGCACTTTGTCTAAAGGGATTTAAATGCTTGGTCTGGTTCTGGCAGCCAATTTAAGGCATCAAAAGGTATTGCAGCGCTTTGAAATTTGGGATTCCTGCAATGATATGTAACCAATTTCTCAGCTACTGAAAATAATGAGCATGGTCCGACTTTCTTTAGAAAGGCCACTGGCGTGTACGATTACTCTATCACAATGAGAGATGCGTTCATTCAAATCAGTAGGTTGGCGAAAAAATTAGGCTGTAGAACCAGTACTGAAAGTGTAACGTCCCCCAGCAGGATGATACTGACCCTCTGTGAGACGGGCTTTGCCTCCGGTGGGCTGACACAGGACTGTGGAGCAGCCCACACACAGCACCACTGTCTGGGCGTGGCTGAACACCGTCGTAATCTTGTAGCATCCTGAAAAATAGACGAGACAACATTAAAGTGGCTGCCGTTGGGTTCAAGTACATAAACACCAACTTTCTCAAATGTGTGATGAAGTGCTGTGTATGTGGAAGTACCTGGACATTTCACATCCATAAAGTAAGAGTTGGGACTCTGAACAAGACGCTTCTTCTTGTGCCTCCTCTTCTCCTCCTCAGGGGATGGGTGCAACAAGTCTTTTGCGAGCTGCAAAACAAAAAACATACAAGGCAATTAATTAACAACTGGGGCTCGCAGCATTCCTTCTGAAAATGTTGCAAAACCTATCAGTGTGGACAAATTAGAAATACATGACTGTTATCTGGTGGGTCAATTAATTAGGATTACTTGAGAGACAACACAATGGCTTCTAAAGTAACAGGAGAAGAGGTTTGGATCATGGCCATTTTAGTGCACTACCTTGCTAACAGCACCCAAACTCACTGTGAGTGTTTCTAAAAGCATTCCAATTTGTTGTGTTAGTTTTTATTTCGCTTTAATGAAGGCTAAATGCTGTAGCAACATGTTAACGCTGCTCGGCTGGCCTACATTTCTTGGATTAGGTAACGCTACGCATTTTGTTCGCTCGCTGGCGAACATTGAGAAAATATTTAGAGGGCAGTAATAAAACAACCCAATAATCAGCCTGATAACATCAAATGAGTGGAAATGGTCAGGATCGGCATCACCGCTCGTGAGTATTGGGGCACAGCAGCCCGTTTGCCCCTCTGTTCAACTGTCTCCATGTTTGCGCTGTGTACGCAGCCATCTTGTATCACAACGCGCTCGCAATGCGCTCGGATGTGGAGATTATGAGTATAACTGGGACAAAACCTAAACCGATCCGTCTAAAACTCACACCAGTCGAATCGCTAATTTCTTATGTAAAGATTGAACCCTGCGGTGACTTTCAAACCCTCCGATATCCGTTAAAATATCATTTTACAGTAGCTCGTGTACTCACTGGCATGTTGGCGAGGAAATAGCCGCTGCCGAAAAGGAGGCATTACCGGAAGCGAGGGGTTCATATCGATGGCTCCTTTGAGCTCAGAGCGGAAGTGATGACTTTAAGAGAAGGTGGCGGCCATGTTGGTGAGGTCAACACTGCTCCACACCACACTCACCAAGCAAACACCCAGATATGTTCTGTTCCGCATTAACTTGGACTCATACAAGTTATCTAAACCTCATATTAATTAGCCTAACACCAAACTGATGCAAGATGTGTGACGACAGTGTCTTCTAAGGAAAAAAAGTATGACGTAAGCTTGATGCAAAAAAAGAAAGAAAAAAAAAGACATGGGCCTAATGCTTTCCTAAAATATTATGGGTTTGTGTTTATATTAGTGGTTGTTTGTGTAAAATAACTGGAGGTGATATAACCACCTTTTTATTTACCACTACATCACTGTTTATATGTCACTTCATTTCTAAGACTTCTTTACATTCATACAGGCAAAACGTCTATGGAATAAACCTGAGATACAACTTAGGCTATATAACATATTGAAGGAATTTTATTGCCACACTTTTCTAATAAGGTGTTTCTACCTTTATTTAAAATTGCATTTGTGTACTACCACCAATGTCGATGACCCAATAACATATATAACTCAAATAAAATAATTTAGGATAAGATACGTTTTTTTTTATGTTTTTATTTTTATTTTTATCATATTTCTTACAAAAACATGACGACAGAAAAAAAAATGGTATTGTTTTATTATTGTATATAAAGGGCAAAGTATAAAGGATAAGTGTGTAAAGTGAATGTGACTTCTGTCAACACTAGGTCCCCTGCCCCTCCTCCTCCGTCTGTGCAGCACCAGGTTTGTTGAGTGGGTCTCTGAGCATCATCAGTTCCTGGATCTTGACATGGGACTCGCAGTCTGGAGGGAAGCGGTTTCTCTGAGACAGAGATGAGAAATAAGCAGAAATCAAATCCATTGTGGTGACAGGATAGAGATTGCTGAAGAACAATGTTGATTTCATAAATGATAGTGTATTAACAGTGGCTGTCTATATACACAATTACATTTGTAATTGCTTTTAGAATAACTTGCATGGGACATCAGTAGACCAAACACCAAAGGTTGAGGTCAACTCACTTAAAATCCAACAAATGCTAATAATAATACTGTATGATTAACAGGGTTGGACAGAGTAGTAAAATATCCTACTCAAGTGGAAGTACTGATACTTTGCTGAATTTGTACTTATTTAGAGGTAAAATTACTATGTGGAAAAATCGAATTAAGTAGATATTTAAAAGTAAAAAGTAGTTCATTTTAAATGTACTCAGAGTAAAAGTTACAGCTACTTTTTACAAATGAGAACATTGTTACATATGATTTTTTTCTATGCAATTCTAAAAGGAAGAGAGGATAGAAAGCTCAAACTAGATTCTTTTAACAATCAACAATTTAGTTTAGTTTAGTGCATCAGTTTCTGATGCAAAGCTCATGGACAGCCAACAAAATCTGTACTCTGTAATGGATGTTTTAAAATGCAGCAAATACAATACTAAAGCCAAAATGTACTTAAGTGAAAGTAAAAGTACTGATAAAAAAAAAACATATCTGAGAAAGTACAAATACTCAAAAAAGTTATTCAATTACAGTAACGACAGTAATTGTGATTAGTTACTTGCATCCTTAATGATTAACCACTAAAAGCAGTTTCAGTGTATATTTTGAGTTGAAGTGATTGCCACACACACAGTCTTGATATGAGTGAACTGCAAGAGAAACACACCTGGAGAGAGAGGCGCAGCAGGCCGCCTCCCTCAGTCTGCATCTGCAGCGCCGACAGGAACAGAGGCAGCGACCGCTCTGTTATTCTGTTTCCTACACAAGGAAACAAACACACACACAGCGCAACCAGACGCATCGCATTTTAAATCGACTGGCAGTTTTTCAATGTCCTCGTTAGATTTCATTATTTGTTTTGTGCAGACCCTTTAAAAGTGACAGGTGACCAGTGCAGAGAAGCCTGGACTGGACTAATGTGATCTCTACATGTGGCGGCTGCATCCTGTATGAGCTGGAGGCATGAGAGGGACTTCTGACTGAGGCAGGAATAGAGGGAATTGCAATATTCTAGATGAGACGGCAGTTTTAGGATGAGCCTGTGGTTATTAGGGATCATGGGATCTCAGCTGGGTTTCTTCAGAAGGGGTTGGACTACTGCATGTTTAAAACCAGATGGGAAGGTGCCAGTGGTCAGTGAGCTGTTGATGAAGGACTGAATATATGGGCTGACAACATCAAAAACCTCTTTAAAAGATTCTGCGGGAAGAGGGTCTATGGGACAGGTGGAAGGATTCATAGGGGGAAGTTTCAGCTCAAGTGGATAGGGCCGAGGCAGGAGGGGAGATTGGCAGTCTTATATTCTCAACTTTTTGGAGGAGGGTTCTAAGGTGAAGCTGGGAGAGGGGCTACTGACAGAAGTTATGACATTAGACAATATCTTAGGATCATGATGATTCTTGGAGATGGGATCGGAGAACACCATACAATGAAAAACTCCACCCTTACATATCATCGAATCATCAATCTGTGATGTTCAATGCACTCCAGGAGTTATTGTGCGATTAAGTGTTATAATTTACTTTTATGGTGTAAACCCTTTCCCTCAGCCTGCCTCGTCTACTTGGACTAAAGTTTGTGATTTCCTACATTTCCCAGAATGACTTTCATCCCTAACTCAAAACACAAGCCACAGCTACATGTCTTGTGGCTGCATTGCATTTCTTGAGGCTACTGTCAGCGGAGGAATTGGCCTCTCTGCCTCTTCTATGATGAATTTCTCCCTGTATGATCGTTGAACATCGGTGCAAAATGGCGGCTCTAGAAGGAAGCTCTTGCACTTTGATTTTGAGGTGCTGACACCAAAACCTGATGTTTACTGTTGATATTTTACATATCTGAAAAATTTTCAGCAATCAAACTCCATTGTATCTCAAAGTGAGGTCACACATGGTCTACATTTGGCCAGTTATATTGAAAAATACACCACCAAACAACAAAACGGGCCCAGAAATGCAAGGTACATCGCTAATCTCTGTTTTTTTAACAGTGTCAAAGTGTTTTAAGGTGGAGTTTTCCTCTGAGCTGAGAGTCATGCCGCGCCACAGCTGCTGACCTGCCAGGTTCAGGGAGGTGAGAGCAGCGTTTCCAGGCAGAATGACGTGGCCGTCTCTGTGCTGCGCCGACTGCTCCAGCAGGGGGCTCACTATCTCCACCAGGCCTGCCAACTGGTGGAGGGAGAGACAAGCAACCAAGCGCATGTCAGTGTTGTGTTCAAATCACATTCATCATCGTTAACACAGTTGTGGCTCGAAATTAAATTGTGGCACACAAACCTCATTCAGTGCAGCACCGGCCTTATCCTGCAGAAAAAAGAAACACTGTGAAGCGTAAAAGATAAGGCAGGTGATAGAAAAAGTCTTCAGTCTACAGGCAGTGCAGTGTGTTTGGTACCTCCTGCTCAGACACAGATGGGTGTTTCTCTTTGCCCCCCAACTTCCCCCCTTTCCCTCGAGGCACCTTGAGATCAGAGGCTAGGAGAGATTGAAAGAGACAACGATGAGAGGATAAACACCCCTGTTGTCAGAGAACAACAGCACAAGCGGTTAGCTATGACAGAAGCGATTACATTTCTTGTTAGGTTTTGGGTCTTCTTTCTTTGCCGTAGCTCCTGCCAGGTTAGCAGCCGGTTTCTCGTCTCTCTTGGCCGTTTCCTGTTAAGTCAACAGATCCCAAGATCGTCTGTTACAAGATTTGCTGTCTCACACCCTTGAGGAATATGGACACCTGTATAGTGCCACAAGTAATACGTGGAAACCATGAGAACAGCACACTAAACTTATGAAAAGAGCAAAAGGATGTCATTGCTATTACACCATATTTTCATTTTTGGCTGTCCATTTTGCACTTTTTTTTTTTAGAGCGTTACCCTTTTTTTGGAGGTGCCTTTGCTTGCCCCTTTGCCGCTCAGTGAGGTGCTGCTGGGCATCGATGGAGGTCGGTCAGTGGGAGAAAGCTCAGCACAGACTCCCAGGGAGGGCTACAAAAATAGAGGAAGAGAAGTAGAAGGTGTGTTTATGTGTGTGTGTGTGTTGAGGTTTGCTGTGTATGTGTGTGTTTGTTCTTGGAAGCCATTTTGAGTTTTAGACCTTCAGAGTGAGGACATTTTTGCTAAGCGAGTCATTCTGGTCCTCACTTCTTCAAGGTGCTAGACTTATGAGTGTAGACTTACGAGTTTATGGTATGGTAATGCAAACATGTTTGTGTGTGTGTGTGTGTGTGAGAGAGAGAGAGAGAGAAGGAGAGAGAGAAGAGAAGAGTCTGTCTTCTTCTTTAAAAAAGTATATAAGGTTTTCCACACTTACAGACTGGTCTCTTTCCAGAAACAGCTTCCTCCTCTCCACGACTTCTTTGTGAGTTAGAGCAAACTGACCAAGTATCTGAAAATAGAAGCGGCGGAGGGTGGAGGCTTATTAAAGAATATAATGCAATACACAATAATATGATTTAAAACAACTTAACTGCCGATTTAAACGCATTATCCCCCAGGTTAAAGTCTATAATGTAAACGGCTACCACAGCAGAGAGCAGCACTCACTGTGGCCAGATGAGCAGCGCCTGAGTCTCCAACCTGATTGTTGGAGAGTGAGAGACAGAGCAAAGCTCGATTCAAACGCAGGCCCTAGGAGACAAAACAGGATGAACACAACACCGTCCGTCTGCCACAAACAGCTGCCATGTAGGGAACATTATGGAAATCATGGACTCGGTTCTGGGTTCTACCTGTGCTATATGTGCAGCGCCTGCATCACCAATACAATTGAATGCCAGGTTGAGTGACAAGAGGTTCTTGTTGGCAGATCTGGCTGTGGAGAGCGCTGACCCAATCAGACGCGCTCCCCCGTCTCCTATCCGGTTATTTCGCAGTGACAAGTGAGTGAGGCTTGATGACCAAAGAGAAGTGTTAGGCTAACAAACACAGGAATGAGGCAGGTGTGTTTGTGTGTGTGTGTGTGTGTGTGTGTGCATGCAAATCAGGTTCATTTGAATGTGCATATGTGAGTGGCGTAATGGCCCAGTGACTCACACGCTGTCTTCAGACAGAAGGAGGTGGTAACTCTGCTGTGGAAGAGGGTTGCCTTCCAGTGTCACAGTCCTGACACAAACAAAGAGGAATGGATAGATCCGTAAAACACTGTGGGGTTTGATTCATAATGTTCAACATACTATGGTTTACTTCTCTCTACAACTGTATGACTTCCAAACATTTTCAGACTTGAACTCAAATCATAAATTTAATAGTAGTACTTGTCATGTGGGGAACCACCAACAACCCAGTGACACATAGTTTAAGAAACCAGGATTTTCAGTGTGAGTGATAGGAGAATAACTATCCAGTCACCTAAGGTTGGAGCAGAGAGACAGTGTGTTCCTGAGGGAGATTACCATCCGATCTGTCAGTCCGGCCTGCCACAACCTGCAACACAGCGGACAGGATTGTATAAGCAAACGAGATCAAGACAACAACAGCGCATCTCTTTCTCCAACAGCTCATTACTTACTGAAGGCTCTGCAGCTTGCTCAAAGAAGGAAGCGTCTTGTTAAGCACTCGAGCGATCAGCTCATCCACCTTCCACCCTGTGTGTTCATGAGGAAATTTCATCCTGTGAAGTTTTTCTCTGATGCCAAAACATAGATTGACATGATTCATGTAGCTATATCATGAGATGTAGAATGATATTTACACATTTTTCACTTTAGTGCAATTATTTTATATATACTATTTTAGCCATCAAACTCTGACATTATTTGCTGTAAAGAGTGTGTATTCACCACCAGTATTTTGAACATCTTGGACTCAAATGAGGACGTAAAAACTGAAAACTGTAAATGTCAAACCAAAGCAGAATATCGTTTTAGATGTTTCTCTGTGGCGTTGGGTTCTCACCAAAAACCTTGATGCTCTTGACGCTGCGGGGGTCTTCACTCTCCAGCTCCACCTGGAGGCATGGCTTAGACCACAGAGGTGCGGTCTTCATCTGGGACTGGCTGTCCTCTGAAGGTACAAGGATGTGAAGGATAAAATGGATTGAAACTGAGATGATGAAGATGACAACTGATAAGAAAATAATGGGAATAGAGAAAGCGTTACTTCTACAGAAAAGTAAGGAATTAACAGCAATATTGTCAGTGTTAATTTAACTAAATCAACATTATGCCAGTGTTTATATAAGTCCATATACAGAGTTAATTAAACACTTCAAAACACACAGCTTTGAATACTCGCCCGAGAAACATAATCAGTTCTATGAGTGACCAAACAACTCTCCAATCAGTGGTCAACTCCAAATAGTTGTCACTGAAATGTCAACACTGGAATATTGGCTGTGTACAGGTTTTCATGTTTACCCATGTTTCCTCCATCAGTCTCGGGGTTGGAGCAGGCTGGCTGCTTTGCACTGACAGCTGGGATATCCTTCATGCCCAGAAGAGCACAAAGCCCAGGGAAGTCAGTCTCCAGGCTGCCTGAGCACTCATACTCATCTAGGAGAGAGGAGGCAGGGTAGTGGAGTTTAGAGCAATGCCCATCCAAATCTCTACTGCCATCAAAGACCAAGTGGATGGCAGTTGGATGACAGTCTTATAACTTACTTACTAACTAACTTACTTACCAAAGGTCTGAGCAGGCTTTTCATCTAGGTTCAGTCCTAACAAAAAAAGCCAGTGTTAGTCAAGGATCCCCAGACTCACTCTGAAGTACTCACTGAGCATCTTTACTTTCTTTATCCAATGAATAGATGTCTAAAGACTCTATCATAGCCATGACACAATAGCCATTGATTGAATAGCATTTCAGTGTTGACTTAACTTTACCAAACAATAAAACAAAAAAATATGAATATTTCACATAATTCACAATAAATTGTACGTTTACAGCCCCAAAACACTCACTGCGCTAACGTAACGTGCTTTCTGACATGCTTATGACAAACTGTCATCTTACCTGTAATTTTCGAAGGATCCTCTTCGACTCCAACATTCCCCTTATCTGACTTGTCTTTTACTTTCTCGGAGCGCTTTCTAGACATTGTTGTGTCCTGAAGCTAAATGTAAATCTAACTCATTAGTTAGCCCGATGTGCTGCTAATGTTATCGAAATGAACTGGGCGTCACGGCCGTTACCATGGCAATCCTGGGTCTAACGCGAGACTTCAGGTCTCTCCATCTTATTTGTACATGGTATAATATGATGGAGTAAGTTAAATAAACATGGACATCGTTTTATGTGGGCTGTACGTTAGTAATATTGCTGAGATTGAAGATCCCCGTTCAAAGTACCAGCTGAATCAACTCAACACAGTATGTTGGAAATGAATAGTACAGCAATCTCGCGAGATTTTGCAAATAACCGTCAGGTGAGGAGGCACATAGTTTACTTAGGCTAAAAACTAATTATAAAACTCTAAAACTAGTTGTTTCAGCTTAATGATAATTAATCTGAAGTTGTTATTTGGCACAGCAAAAGTATATATTTTTTTTAATTCATGTTCATTTTGGCAATCTGGTAAACTAAAGTCACACAGGCTGCAGAAATCTGGGAGTCCTGGGTCTGGATTATTAGAATCTATCAAATGAAGAGTTTGGAGTTTTTCCATCTTGTTTAGACCATTTGAGAAACATCTCTAAGGTCATTTTCATCCTCCATGCTCACAGAGGAGCATCAGGAGCAGGCAGGAGCGCTGGTCTCCTCCTGAGAGAGGAGAGGAGAGGAGAGGAGAGGAGAGGAGAGGAGAGGAGAGGAGAGGAGAGGAGAGGAGAGGAGAGGAGTGTGGATGAAGGCCTTGGTGAGGCAGAGAGCTCAGACTCCTGTGAGACACTCAGGACCATGTGGCTGCTGAGAGGCACAGATGGTCAGATGACAGCGACTCACACTTCACCATCCCAGACTTTCATTTCACAGACACTGCAGCACGGAGGTTTCAGTAGATAGTAATGAGCAGCCCACAATGCAACAAGGATTTTATAAGTGCTGCTGCTGGCTGAACTGGCCATGTGTTTAGTTTGTGAAGTTTTATGCATTTCACAGTGACTATGAGTGCTCAAGAGGAATTTCATGAATTATGGATCACGCCTGGCCAAAAATAGATTTGACTCTAGTTTCCAATATTTGAACCTCCTTAGTTTTCATTTATTTACAGTTCATTAAAGGCATTGTGTATAATGCATTAAAGGCTGTTTTCACTGCAACAGAATGAAATGCAAAAACAATTCATTACCATTTTTTAGGAGTTTAATTGGGAGCTTGATAGCTAGTTTAATAGGGTTTTACTTTGGGAGGTAATTCCTTGCATCTCTAACCAACAGTATCTCTTAACATTATTAGGGTTCTTTCTATTCTCACATAGTGCTTCGTCCTGCACAGCCTATTCATTTTTAGTCAAATGTTGTGAAAGGTGACTACACCTGAATACTGACATTCATATTGTGTCAAGATACAAAGGTGATGGTGTTTATACCTGGAGTGGGTAGAAACTGGATGTCGTTCCTGACATATCCACCAAGCTGACAACTCTATAAGTTCATCTAAATGCTGTGTAGATTGGCTTGTGTGGTGCCAAAAATGTTGTCCAAATTCTTATAGAAATCACTATATATTCCACAATGTGGAAGGATGAGTTTTGTCTATTATCTATCTACTACTAAATGTAAACTCTCAATCATTCAACAGAATATTACAATGCATGTGTAGTTTTACTGTAAATTGGAGTTGAAACATAGATTTGTTGTAACTCTATACTAAATTAGATGAAATTTTAGGATTGGAGAAAAGTTGAGTTTTTCTCAGATTTCCTACTGAACACACAAATTGGAAATGTCAATACTTTTTGGTATTCATCTGAACCATCTTGGGAGTCTTCAAAGCATAACAACAAAAATTGTATTCACAATAATGTAGTGCTTTTTATTAAAAAAACAAACAAACAAAAAACAAATATAATATAAAACAAAAAGTAAAAACCAACAGCATTTTTCATGACTTAATAATCATAATTACAAACTTTTAACGAGTGGAAGAAGTTTTTGACAAACTGTACACATCACAAAATGTCCGCCAGTCTGCCATTTACAATGCTTGCATCTTATTTTGTGATTGTCTAAAAATAACTAAACAAATCACACAAAACACACAAATACAAGTACAAGCATCATACCATGACTGCTATCACAAAACGGAACCATTTCTTATTTGAAAGAAAAAAAAAAAAATAACAACATGATATTGAGCTGACAGCTTACTTTTGTTTCTGTCACCTTTTAAAAATATCATAACATTTTTATGTTGGTTTGTTTTTTTAGTGTTCAACACTTTGCAGCAAAAAACAAGGAGTATATTTCTCCTTAAAAGTAATATTATTAACAATAATCAGTGACAAAGATGTCATTGCAGAGTCACTGTCATGTCCCAATGCCTTCTGTGTCCGTTTGACATTCTTCTCGTTCATGCAGTACATAGATGAATTTCATTTATAGGCAACAAAAACTCAGCTTAAGTTTTTATGTCGTTAGGACAAGTTATGGTGAGATTTTCTGGACAAAAAAAAAAAAAAACTTCTTTTCCTCCGAGCTTAAGTGTCTTCATTATAGTAATACAAACGGAAGAAATTATAATATTATCATTATTATAATAATCATAATACATTTAGGGCTGAGTCCTGTACAGTACAATAATAGACAAAATCCGTTATCAAGATATTGCTTTTGGAGACACTCCTCATGTAAAGTTTGTATATACATAACTTGGCACTGTACAGCTTCCTATTCTCTCTCTCCCTCCATCAGTGTCTCTTTCTAGTCTCTTCTCTGTCAGTTTAGCGCACTGGGACATTGCAGGCTGTCCCTTCTTAGCAGAGGCATTTGGGGAAGAAAAAGAAAATCTCATCGAATATCACAATTTATTTTAAAACATTCTCCATGGCAACCAGGAACATATTCTGAAGAGAGAAAAAAAAAAAAAAAATCTTAAGTCCCTTCCCTCCCAATATACAGTATACACCACCCCGCCCGTCTCACAGAATATAAGAAAATATGACCATCACGATACATTTCATGTTAAGTATTGTTTTCCATAGTTTTCTTAAAACTGTTAATTGCCATCAAGCCCTTATTTTTTTCTCTTTTTTTTTTTAAAAATGTATATCTTCAAGAAAATCTGGCAGAGTACAGACACACAATAAGTGTGTACGCACGCACACACTCACGCAAGGCAGTCGGGGAGCACGGCTGTCTAAGGCGTTACAGTGAAAGCCAGTGTTCCGCCGCCTGATTTAGTTAAGCTGGTGAATCATGTTACTTCAAAAAGAGGGGCGAAGCTGACTGCCTCACGAGAAGAAAAAAATAAAAATAAAAAAAAAAAACTCAACAAGACACTTGACCGACAAAAGCGCACACTCAATCTTCCCAAGGGCCCCCTCCCCTCCCTTTACTCTAAAACAAACACAGACCCCCGTCCTCCTCCGTTCCTAAATGAGTTACTACAGTATAACAGGAAAAAAGATAATAGACTTTTTTTTTTTAACTTGCTTTTTTCAGACTGCATCATCCAATACTGTGAGAGTGTTAGTGTGTTTTTCATTATAGATACATTACACGGAGCTTCACAATATCCATGGTACCAAAAGTGCAGTTGACCAAACTCCTTTCTGCCCCTCTCTCTCTCTCTCTCCCTCTCTCTCTCTCTCTCTCTCTCCAAGTTCCTCAGCAGTGTTTGAGCACACTGCTCCTCTTATGTTGCTCCTATGCCATTTTCCCCATAGTCCCGGCACAGATCCTCTGGCTTTTGTTACAGTTTGTCATTACAGCTAGGTCCCACTAGAGGGAACCATTCTCCAGCATTCGCATCCCCGTTCACTAAAACGACTGCTTCCCTCTAGCCATCCCTATTCAGTACCACTTGTTCCTTTTCTGACGCTCACTGAAATGAATAGTCATGGTGGAATTCAGTTACCCATGTCTGCATGGATAACGCCGACACCTTCAGTCTTCAGTCTGTCCCGAGCTCATTGCAGGCTGTCTTTGTATATTTGTTCAATGCATTTAAGTGCATGGGTTATTTCTCCTATGTTCATAAAAAAAACATGTTTTGCATCATACTACTTAAATAAGCAAGAAGTCTGGGTCCGCTCCCCCTCAGTACTTACTGAACCCTTAAAAAACCGTAATCGCCGTGGAGTCGACACCTCCAACCCCCTCGCACTCCCAACGTTTTGCTTTGAGTCTGAGAGGACAGTCTTGGAAGAGGTACGCCTGAAGACGGCCCCGGGAGCGCATTGTGGTCCGTAATGGTCAGATCCCCAACAATGCTGTCTTCCCTTCCCGCTGTCTCTCCGTTTCCTGCCCCTTGCTCACAAAGTGAAAGGCAGTGTGCTTTCCAGGCACATAGCAACACTTATTTTCTGCCCACAAAATCGCCAAATCCAAGTGTCCGTCGCCGTAGCCGCCGCCCTGCGCCCTCCTCCAGGAGATAAGTGACATCTATGGCTGTTGGAAGAACAGAGAGAAGGGGCTTAAGAGCTGAGACAGAAACAGCTGACACATGGGCTCTCATCGCAAAAAAACACAAAGGGAGTAAAAAAAAAAAAGAACCTTTCTTCTGCTACTAGTAAGCCTCCACATTTAAAAGGCACAATCTGTGAGTTGCCTAACCCTCATTCGTCTGTTGACCCTCCCTGTGCCTCAAACCCGTTCCCTCACCGTTCTTGCTGGGTGTTCTGTGCAGCAGATCCAGCAGGATCTTGTTGAGCCTCTCCCTCTGTGCCTCCCTCCTGCCCAGTCCGGGGTGGTGCAGCGGGGAGGAGGCTGAGGAGGAGGGGAGCTCCAGCATCTCTCCTACCCTCTCCGCGGAGCTCTCCTCCAGCTCCTTACGCTCCTCCGACTCCTGCCCTTCCTCCTCCTCCTCCTCCTCTTCCTCTTCCTCCTCTTCATCCTCGTCTCCCTCCCCTTGCCGCTCCGGTCTCTGGGGCTTGCCGGTTAGGGGTGCAGGATCCTCCGATGCCATGTCCATGTCGTCCTCCACTCCTCTGCCGTCTTCGCCCTCGGGCGGGAAGTCGTCGCCCCGCTCGCAGGAGGAGCCGTCGTCCTCGCAGCCTCCGGCTCCTTTGGGTCGTTCGCTCTTCCAGGCCGAGCGCCCCCCGTTCCTCTTGTAGTTGTCGGGAACGTAGTGCGGCTGCAACAATGTTACAATTAGACCTGGGTCAAACAGCATTTGCAGATACTTCTCATGGTTTGATTTAGCCCACTTAGGCATCCGATGTTTGGGTTTGCCACATGGACAAAACAATCAGTGCCAGAAAGTTTAGAAAGTATTTGAAAGTCACGTTAATATACTTTTCTGTGATTAACAACTTATCTGACACGGACCTGAATTGTCCTGATAAACTAAACCCCGCCCATCTGGTAGTCCATGGGGGTTAAAACAAACACCAAGGACAAACGCAATGCTACCATTCTCTCTTCATGCCTGTTAGCATTACAAAGTTCTTGATTCTAACCAGCTTACAGTCTGCAAAGACAGTCAAATATGTAGTAGTCAGCATGGTTTACATGGAGGGTTAACAAAAATGTAAAACAGATATTTAGATTTGGTTCACTGACAAGCTCTAACTATGTGGTTTGGATCGGAAACTACTTGCAGGTGACACGTGCGTACCCTGCAGGTGTGTTTTAGCCCATTTGTTTGTGGTTAGCCCTCCCTTCCTCTGTGTATCTACTGGAAACTGGTTGAACAGAGTGGATCTGATAGCTGCTGAGGCACATCGTGCATTAGGCTGTAACATTATCTCCGCTCTTAAAATAGCTTTCTGTCTTCATAAACCACTGATAGATCCCAGCACTCCAACCCCACCCTCCGGGACGCCCGTCGTTCTCACCGAGAAGTCTCTTTTGGGCGCTAGCCGCTTGGGGAAGTGGTTGAAGGCGTATGGCTTGGTGCAGACCGGGTAGCGGTTACGATGGATCTTGTAGAAGAGGTGAGCCGACTTGTCCAGGCGGTAATCACAGATGTACACGTCCTGCTCTTTCACACCCTTCGGCCGTCCTGCAGGAAGACACACGCTTTGCATTAGTCAGGCATTCATACAGTTTACGTCCTTATTTATCAAAGGGTGAGGAAGCAAATACCTGCATATGTGTTCTGTGTATTGTTTGTTTGTATGTGTGTCTGTGTGTGTGTGGTAGTTAAAGCCTGGCTAAGGTCAGTGTTAAGTTGTGATGTGTTTTTTTAACCTTCATTTATCCTGAGAGGGTTTGCTGACCACACATCCTGCTTCACATTCATACAGTTTCACACATTCACACCTGGGAGCTGACCAGCACAACTGCAGTTTTCTACTATTAGCCAGCAGTTTCACTTAAGCAACTGGGGGTTAAGTTTCTTGTTTAAGGGAACCTCAAGTGGTCGCTGAGGGAGGGGAGCTAGTTCACTTTCCCCACTTCAAACCGACGACCTTCTGGTCACACGGCCACTTCAGTGTGTGTGAGTTTGTGTGGTTGTGTGTGTGTGTTTCCTCACCCTTGCAGTAAGTGTAGAGGTCGAGGACACAGCAGGTTCCCACCACAGCCTCCAGGGGGATGATTTCGTAGAGCGGCATGCGAAACAGCTCGTTCTGGTAGAACCGCCGTGATGGAGAATGGTGCGTCTCATGAGGACGAAAGTAGTGGTGGCCAAAGGCAAACCTCTCACCCCTTCACAGCACAAGGGGACAAGGACAAAGACCGGCATATTAGAGGCTGTGAAAATCTGCGTGCTTTCTTTTAGTTTATTAGAATCACAAGTTAGATACGTTTATTACTACTTTCACACCTCAAAACCTTTAACCTTTAGTTTGAAACCTCTATCACCTTACACACATAATGAGCACATTTAAATAACAGTGATAAGTATAAACAAATACGATAAGAAGAAACAAAGCATCTCAATATGCAGTGTATAACTTTTCTTGTTTCTTGTCATTCCGCAGATATTTACAGTACGTCTCTGCAGTTGTTGGCCATGCTACATTCTGACGGACTTACTTTTCATTCTTCCAGAGTTTCTCGATGCGGAAGATGTCGAGTTTGTCTCTGTTGATGTGAGACAGGAGGCGGTAAGACTGTCTGACCGGCTGGCCCTCAGGTGTGCGTCTGCTGTCTCTCATCAGATACACACAGTCACCTGCAACACAGAGACACCGATAGGTTGGTTGTGTACAAGGGTAAAATTTAGATTCAGACTCAGGTGTGGTGATACACTAAGCTGGCGTTCAAACCTGGTGTTCCTTGTTGATGTAGTTCTCAAAAAACAAGATTGAGTGCTGTCAACGACTCAAAATGTATTAGTGAACTACAACAACCATAATTCATTGCACCTCTGACACAGCATGGTGTTGGTCAGAGATTCGGTGCTCCTTTGAGTCATGCTGGCAGTGCCGACACAAACTGAACAGAGAGCTAAAATCTGAAACGTGGCCTACACCACATGCTGAGGGAGTAACCTGGTTGTAATCAGCTGCATGTTGTGAATGTTTGCTCATCCAAACTGGCGATAATCAGATGGGAGTATAATAGTCAGCTTATGTTCCAGTATCAAGTTAGCTAAAGCTAACCTTAAAAAATTATGAGATACCGGGCTTGCTGAAGGAAATTTCAACAACAATGCAGCCCATTCAGTAGTCTGCTTATTTTGGAGGTCTGAGGTTCAGATAAACAAATACAAAGAAAACACTCTCAAAGAAAACACTGTCTTCTACTGTTCTACTGTATCATGAAGAGGCCTACTTTTGGCAGTAGCTCACAAAGTCTTCCCTTTGAAACATTACGATCCATTTTAATTGCCTTAACAAAATAGCTCAAGTATGGAGACCTGTGGAGACCTTTCTAAGTATCTATGAGCTTATAGTTGTTTGTTTCCATACCTTGGTGTAGCAGCAGCTCATCTCTGAGGAGGCAGATGTAGTAGATAGAGCCAGACTGGGCGTAGCTGGGCTGGGGCAGCATGGGGACTTCCTTTAATAACAACAATACAAAGGAAATGGGTGAGATTAATGGAAGAGACTGGTGCTAATTTAGACCTAGAGAGGACTGATGGAAAGGATTTGATTCAAGATGGTGCCTCAAGTGGTTTACAGGATGTCAAGTGAATGATTGAGGTCACACGCTGTCATAAAGTGTGGTGACATTAACGTTAGTGTCCTCAGAGGGGAAACCGTCTTGGACAGGACATATGGTTCTGGTGTTCATGGCTCTTTGGAGGGGAGAGGGGGGAGACGTACCCTGTCCACGGGCCGAGGGTCACACTGCTCACACAGGTAATGCTCCACCTCCGTCTTCAGCCGCATGCAGTCAAAGTGCTGCCACACCTGTAATGACAAAAAAGATGACAGTGTTGACAACTACTCATACTGCAGTGTGAATCACATGGAAGTGTTTAAAGTTACTATCATTCACCATCTGCATATTGACATCAAACTCAATTTAAAAAAGGACAATCCAATCCAATCCAATCAATCAGTCACCCACTGGTATTGACCAACATTCACTCTTAATTAACATTGGTGACTTTAATACTCCATTGTCACTGTGTTGCATTACGATAAGATAAGATAAGATATCACTTTATTAATCCCCTTGGGGAAATTACCTTCTATCTGCTACATGAGACAATGGGAAATTACAGTTTTGCTCCACCTGCCACAGTGGCAGGCAAATCTAAAAAGTTCTGTACTTTCACAAGTTTGGACATAACAGATTTTCCACACACTTAAAAATCACCTAAGTGGCTGGTAGAAATGACCAATCTAATTGCAACCAGCCAAAACAGACCAGCACGGTGTTGATTTCCCATCCTGCTGAGAAATGTAATGTTCTATAATCCATAATCAGTCATCTACTTAACATTAAACAAACTGGAAAAATTCTACATATGAATGTATTGGGACTGGATTGCTATCAATTCTCTTAAAAAAAAACAGTGATTAGTATCAAAAAAATTACCTTTGGAGTGTTCCCAAGCTAAAGCTACCACTAACAAAGTAAGGCCCATTCATCCTGACTCACCACAAACCACTGGATTCAATAGGAGTAATTTGACCCCACATTTTCTTGCCTTGAGTCAGTTTCTGCCCCAGTGCTTAATTCAATAATTTTAGAAGACAAAAAAAAAAACACAGGAATTTATTTATAAATCACCCTGTTCTGGGATAAGACCATGTGGCGTAGTCTGTAGGGCTGGCAAGGACAAACCCATTTGTTTCAATCTCATTCTGTGGCTGGGGTTTGACTCACAACTACTTTCTGAACTCCCCTCCATCTATATTGGTAACTCTCCCTGTTTTCACTGTCTAAAAATAACAGATAATATGCACAAAGGACTGACTGCACACTCTCCTTTGGAAAAAACATCTTGCTCCTTCAATGCACACCCTAAAAAAGGTATAAATCATCACTCGAGGCTAAAAATAAATGATGAAAAATCCACCACTCTCTTCATGCTAATAAAACTTTATTTTCCCACCAACATTTTTCAGTAATGTGCCTTTGACACCATGCGACTCCCTGCTTCTTACCATGCACTTTTCACACTGGATCATCAGGCCTTCGTCCTTGTACATTCCACAGATGCAACGGATGACGTCGTCGTCCTTGTCATGGGAACCCGGCCCGCCCCCTCCGTGGTGGTGGTGGTGGCCGTGGTCCCGCTCCAGTGAATCGGAGCTGTCTGCCTCGCTGGCGGTCTCGCCCACGATCTCGTCAATCTGGACGGCGGCCTCATGGCGAGCGCTGTAGTAGGCCTTCCTCAGCCGACACACGTCCCTGCCCACCGACGACTTCCTGCCGTAGTATTTCTGGTGGGAAAACGAGACAAACAGAATCAGAATCATTTAATTTGCCAAAAACAATAAAAGGAAATTGTCTTTGTGAAACTGTTACTGACAGTGCATACTGACACATGGTGCTAGGGCAACAGGACCTCACAAACAGTGTAAAGAGACAGATCATATAATAGGCTGATTTGCTTGCAAGTCTATGGACAATCCCCTGCAGAACAAAGGTCAGCGTTGAGAGGACACTGAAAAAAGCATTCAAAGCAACACTGCAAGCTGCCAAAACTCCACTGACAAGGCTACACCCCACAGCTCTCAATTTAACAATAAGCCACTTTCCCCTCACGTTTTTTCAGCCTACCACAAAGGGCCTTTGGACCAAAGGTTGAATCTAATTTAGAGGTCCACTTCAAACTTCTGTGACTATAAGAGTAAGCTCCCCCTGAGAGGTTTCAAGTGGCACTTGTTTAAACTGCTAAGCTATACAGATGTAAATCAAAAGGGTCGGCACTGTGTGTGTAGAGGATCAGTAGTCGTGAAGTTATATCCCATTTGGGAGGTGTGTGTGTGTGAGAGAGAGGGGAAAAGAAAAACACTGACTGAGTGGGAGGGAGAGTGTGTTAGATGATAATCTTCACTATTGGGCTCAAAGATTCTGGGATCAAAAATAGAGAGACTCACAGTACAGTGTTCATGTTATAAATGTTTGTGAAGCAGGGAGAGGACAAGGACCGGGTGCTGCAGCAACCTTGGCCTCCATGCAGTCATTATACTGGATTTTATGATGATTCTTGATGTAATTGAATAGACTGATCTATTACTTTGAAGTGCAGCACAGCTCTGAGACAAAGTTTACAATCTATCTGTTTGTTTGACATCATCTGGTTTGTGACCAAAATATTTCCATGATAGATGATTATCTGTTTTTGGTTACTAAAAAGATTTTGTGTTCAAATTCATTCAAACTCTTGGCTCTCTGTCATCAGTGGGTTTATCCATTATTACCCAATGACTGGACTGCTGAAATGCCAGCTAATCGTTCGTTGGTGATTCACTACTGAAGTTCAAGCACTAGGCTAGTCATTTCTTCTTCATCTGTTACTACTAGGTGCATGCATTCTCAATTCACATGGAATGGTGGATGTAAATAGAGACGAATAAACAGTTTGCTGCGCACTCAACAGCTGCGCTGGCTGCAGTGTTCACTGTAAATAGCAGAGGAACATTAGTGGGAGCGCTTGATGGGACGCCCACCTACCTCAGCATTGCGGAACACTTTGAGCATGTCAGTGTCAAAGGCCTCCACTGTCTTGTAGTGGCCGGTGAGGATTTGCTTCTCAATGGTGCTCAGGTCCAGAGGGTCGGACACCTTCTCATAGTACTGACTGTTCCTAATGTCACACAAACAACAAGGTTAGCGTTTACAATTTTGCTGTGGCGGTAACTTATGACCATTTATTTAAAAACTGGTGTAATCTGAATATCAAAGAAAACAATGCTCACATATGACATTTACAATTCGATGAGTCTATAGATTTTAAGGGTGGACCCAGTGGGAACCAAACCTCTAAACATGGCACTAACACTGCCATTGAGCTAAACAAAATAATAATGAGGCACAGTTGTTTTGACAGCCAGTGATTACTATCAATATGGGACAAGAATCAAAGCACTGGCTCAAATGTGTTGCAGAAGATAAAATTGTTTGAATACACTATACACTATGAGGGTGCCGTATCCTGATAGATAAGATAACACAATACAGCCCTCTTGTAAACAGTAAAACATTAAGAGCGAACCAGTCGACATGCGGGTTTGCACTTAACACACTCTTACCTCTTCCTTGATGGGAGGTTCACCAGCGGAGCAGCGAGGGTCTGGCCAGCTGAATCTGAGGCAAGAAGAAAAATGAAATTCCTGTCATCAGTATGTGATTTTTCAATTAGAGTGCGTCATTATACAGTGAATATTAGAGCTGTGTATAGAAGCACTGACAGACAGATCCGTATGCTTTAGAGGCCTAACTAGACCTCAGGTCAGACTAGAGGTCATAATAATGAGGACATTTAGTAGAATAGTGGGACATTTAGTAGGGTAAATGTTCAGCACCATTGACTAGGTTTACATGCACACCAATAACCTGATCTTAACACAACAATTAAGATTAAATATTGGTCATGTAGACATATTAATGCAGTTACATTGCTGTGATTAAGACCTGTGGAGTACGGCTATAACAGCTGCATTATTGGCAGGCTGTTGGAAATGTATACAACATATTTACATTTTAGGTATTTGGCCTAGTTAAAATAATCGATGCAAGGTTCATGGTTGCAACACTTGTTTACATTCAGGGCCATATTTACAAAGCATTTGCAGTGTTGCGTGTATAAAAAGTGCTGATTCTAATCTACTAACCTGTGTGCACAAGCAATTTGCGCGTGAAAATGGGGTAGACACTCTCTTAGCGTGTTTGTCCCATTTAATGTGTATTTTGAGGAGTGGCAATGGTAGGGCGCAAAAATGGAGGAGGAGATTATTGAAATAGATCATTATCGATTTACTAAACCAAAATCAATATATTGCGCATAGTATTTAACAGTCAGAGGAAGCGCGTCTTAGCATCTCACCCGGAGAAAGCCATGGCTGCTCTGTTATCTGTTCACAGGTACAACAGGTACAGAGGACGACAAATAAGAGAACTACTCTCTTTCAAATGTCAGAGGATGAGATTAAAATAAATTATAGATTGCTGTCATATTTATTAATAATGACACTGATAGTATTTTATCACTGCTCGATGAAATAAAAAACGAACCAGACCTTGGACCAAGAGGAGCCACTATACCCACACTGACAAGACTTCTGGCAACCCTTCCCCTCCTGGCCTCTGGCTCAGCTGCAGTGGGAGATCACCGTCTGCTCTCTCACCTGCGCTGTCTGTTGGTTTGACAGCAGTGCTGCGGCATGTGGGACTATGGCTGCACCTCAGGCATTTTAATTGGAATAACTGCAACTGATTTGATTTGCCTAAATGGTCTCAATAAATCGCTAAACTGGAGCAAGCTGCACCCATTAAGTTTTTGCGCACGGTAGTAATTAGTGAACCTCTTGGTAAATACGGCCCTCAGTCTTCATGCCTCTTGCATCTCAGCACTGGATACCTTGCAGTAAAGTTACATGGCAGCAACATAAATACCATAGGGGCCACTATGACTAAAGTTTAAAAAGGAGGGAAATGACTGATACTGCTTGTAGCCTATAGAGGCGACTGATTTCAGTCAGTGATCAATCAATTTCAGTCAATGAAAACAGGAATGTTAACAGCACATTCTTTTTCCAAAACACTTAAAAACTGCTTCATTAAATTATTCTCATAGTCAAAGTAAGATTAATGATTAAACTGTGTGCATGTAAGCTTAGACACCGTCTTGTCTTTCCATCGGTAGAATTAAAACCAGCTGACTTCTCTGTGTGGCACCTGGTTATCATGATCACTGCTTGTTTAGAAGAACCGCGGTCAAGTGGCTAGGGGTTGTCACATCGCTAGATACAATTAAAGTGAAATGAAATACATGTGCCTACACGCCCGTGTGTGCACATGTACTTCACCGCATATAAACTAACCCTTGTAGCTGGTGATCATGTCACAAATCTCCTTGAAGATGTGTGCCAGGCGAGCAGTGCGTGTGACTTCTGTGTTTTCCTCCGCAGCGGCGAGTCTCCTGGTGCGCACTGACCTTGACGTCTGCAGCGCCGAGAACTGCGTCAGGAACACATCTGAAGACAGGACACGAGCATTATGCATCAACAGGTGCGTTGTTTACAGTGTATTCCATGGTTCTCCTTAGCTGATATGTTTATCAAGAGGCATTTGACTGTTGTCACTAAAAGTTATTCTCATAATTGACTAAACACACTTTCTTCTCAAATAATCTTTCTTTCTCACACTAAAATCAACTCCTAGTCTTATTATTGTATGGTATAAGCTCATTTTCTCCTCAAATTAAACTTGTGTACACACACCTGACTTGATGTTGCCGTCATCGCGGATGACCCCTCCCCAGCGTGTGTAGATGGACAGGCTGCTGGCGTCCCTCTCTCTCTCCCCCTCCCTCTTCAGCAACTCCTGTTTCTCCCTCATCTTCTCCCAGTTCCTCAGGAGAAACACTCGGTGCTTCAGCACAAAGTTCCTGGTGATCAAGGCAGAGAGGACAGCAGTGAGTAAAGATGCTCGTCCATATGTCTGTGTGATGACAGCATGTGGATACGATCATGAAGCTAACACCACGGTCACACTTAATGCATCGAATGACGCATTGGGTTTGAGTGCAAATGTTGCCTGCGTTTGATTTATTTGGCTTTTGCATTGACTATGAATGCAGAAATGAAACCAAATGTTTTATGTTGTTTTGCTTTCTGTGATGTTTTCACAATATTTCACCAGTGATTCAAAGTTCCAGTGAAAAGTATGTTGTAATATTATAATCAATGACCGCACTTGATCAGTTTCTCTCAACACATTTGAGCCATGGGATCCTGGTGTAGAACTCTGCACATAGTTTGGAGCAACATAAATGCTTTACAGATCAAGTGTGATCATGTGTATCAAACTGGACATGATGAAAACACAAGAGAACTAGCTAGCAAGCACACTTTCTAGCAAATTGTTACTATGCTACCACAAGAATCCCAGCCAAAACACAGTGCCACAACACTCCATCAATCGCTTTGAAACCATAGAAATTAGCGGGGACATTGTGCAATAGCACTTCTGCCTCAGTTTGTGTGATCACCCCCTAGATGTTAAGCATGAAATACTTACACTTTCTGTTAAGTGTTGCTTGTGTGTGTGTGTGTGTGTGTGTGTGTGTGCGCGCGCATGTATTTTTACCTTTCTCTGTTAGACATGGGCTTCATGAGGTGAGGGTAAAACTTGTTGCTGTCACTCGACTCTTCCTCCTGAAAAGAAAGAAAGACGTGTTAAAGTGTTAGCAAGAGCCGTAAGAGACCCTGCCTCTGTATTAATGGGGAAAAACACTCAATTTATGAATTCACATGTCATTCTTGTGGCCTGGCGCAGTTCAATCAGAATTCATCAACTTGCAACATTTTCTTCAAAGCTAGACCCAATAGAACTGACTTTGTGGACTTGATATTTGTCTATAATCTAATATTCATATCATATTATAGTGTCAAGTCCAAACCAAGTGTCACCTGATCCCCAGAACGCCCCCCCTCCTCCTGACTTCCTCAGAGTCACCTCTTTTGTCTTTTCCAATTTAACCTCTATGGAGCCATACATTGGTGTGACATCACAGACCATAGGGAGACAAACAGGTCTCTCCTGTTTCTGGCTATGGGAGACGCAGGTGACTATTCTCTACAGAGAATATAGATAAAACTGTCCTAGGGCAAAGGAATAACACATTTCAAAACTGAAATTCACGGCTATACCCTTTTAGGTATTTTCAGTTGCGTTTTTAGAAACCTCGTGGCCCACTAAGAGTTCCTTTGAGACAAAGAAACATTCATGCCCTAGATAGACACCACACCTGATATTCTACTAGGCAGTACCAGACTTGGACAAATCTTTTTTTTTTTCCAACCAGGCAGATAACAATGTGGCTTTCATTAAGTGAAAACCTCTGGCAATAGATTCTGGTCACTATTCAGGAAAAAAAATAGAGCCTTCTGAACAAAACAATGAATAACACATAAAAATGTAGTTTTCAATCAATTCCTGAAGTGCATTTTCTCCAGAATCTGAAATTTAAAAAACGTTTGGTATAAAAAGTGTATTTTTTTCTCTTACATATAGAATTTGAGTGACCTGACTAAATTGGAAGTGAACTAACACCAACCCAGGTTGTCAGTACTCTCTGACTCTTTTTCACTCACTCTTTTTTTGAGCTGGTGTTTGGACTTCCGTTTCTCTTTGAGTCGACCCAGCCGCCGAGTCCCACCTGTTTTCCCAGGCAGGCCATTGATTCGCTGGCTCTTCCCTCCGATGATGCCCCGGCAGCTCTCCGAACCACACTTACACACTTGCTGTAGAGCAACACAGAAACGGGAAAAAAAAGAACAAAAGAACAAAGAGGTTGGAGCAAGTGAAAAAAGGTCAAAAGAGCAGCTGCAGTGAGAACATCTGAACATCAAATATCCAAAACATGGTAAAAAGAAATCCTTGAAGTAAATGCTATTCAAGGCTATTCTTTGCAAATCTACAGCTATACATAGAACTGTGAAGAGGTAAAAGATGGTAGTTGGTGCCTCACCTGCTCTTCTGTGTTGAAGGAATGGAAGTTGTAGTCATAGGTGAGCTCAGTGCCGCTGTTCATGTCCTTGAGAGCAAACAGACCGATCCTGTACACACCATTCACCGACCTGAGGAGACAAGTCACAGGACAAAGAGGTAAGAGAGGGTGAGTGAGTGAATGAAGGAGGTGAGTGAGTGAGTGAGTGAGTGAGTGAGTGACTTCAAACAGAATAATTGATGCAGGCTTTCTAGCAACATATATATTTATAGGTATATGTGTGTTTAAACATCCTTGTTAGTATGCCACTTAAATTAAGGCATTTTAAAATTGGGACAAAGAGAGAAAAGGAGTGCCCTGGTTTTCATTTGTTCGATTTGGCAACCGCTCAACACGTTCTAACCCCTATTTTTCTCCTTTGCAAACGAGGCAGAGCTCCAGCTTTTTGCCATTCTTCTAAGAATACAGAACACTATTCTGTTCGCCCAGCCTCTTGATAATTTATTCTTTCTATAGGGGTAAAAAGCTGGTTCAGCGTATTGTCTTCGGGCGCTACAGCTGTATCTAAGGCCCCAGTACATGTAATCTCTCTTCTGTGACAAGATGGATGACTCGTCATGCTTTGTGCTGAAAATCCTCCATCCTTGTGGAGTCTTTTATTTCAGCCCAGCCTCTCTACATTACGTACACACACACATACGCACGCGCACCCACATACACACACACACATGCGCTCTCACACATACACACAAACACAGACCAGTGCCCTAGATTATGGGCTGGTCTACGCTGGAGGGCAGAGGGAGCAGGGAGACAGTCGGGTCTCTGTGGTCGTTAGCTGTCTGCGTTCAGATCCTCTGGGGGTTAAATGGTGGTGACACATGTTGAAATTCACTGTATACTGGCAAACCACAGCTAAACAAAAACCAGGTAGGTTTCACTTATGGAAGTCAGCAGCAGGGAGGCCTGTTTAACCAGACTTCTGACTGCAGTGGATTCACCCCTGCTGAGGGAACAATCCTAAACCGGTCAGGAAACCAGTGAATTGTTTTAGTGCGGTGAAAGGCCTTTAAGCCGTTTAGCTCTCTTAACTCTGGCAGAGAGTGACGGAGATGATCTCATCAGGTTACCACCGCACAACCACACTAATGAGGGTGGGGTTTAGAGGACTTGTTAAGCATTTTCATTTTTACGATGAAGTGCACCTGCTCCATCTGCCTCTTTAGGGGCTATTAAGCGAGACACCAAGCTAGGGCAGCACGACATAGACAAAAAAATCATATTGTGATCATTTATCCTTGTGACAAGGACAAAACCACAGGTTAAGGTGCACTGTGTGATTAACTGTGATAAATCCACACTTTCCAATATGAATATAACAAAGATTATCTGGCACAATAAGTGAGCCCACCACCCACACAAGCACACTCACATGCAAACGCACACATACCGACTTTGTAGTAACCTACCGGAGTAATAGTAGGAGGACTTGTCTATGTTTGGATGATATCACAACAGAAAGATAATTTCTATGCTCAATATCTTTTTTGACCAAACTGTGTTTGCATTGTGGTTCTCTGGTTCATAGTTATACTACTTTTCATTGTACTACTTAGTATGCCTCTTAGTACCAAAAGCCCACCTCACCCAAATCATCAGATATGCAAACAGAGAGCAAACTGCACTAGTGAATTGTCTCACTTTCAGGTGGCCCAGTAGTTAATAAGTCATATGTAGATCATAACAAAATATAGTCTGTCAGTATCAAACTGAAACTATTTAGGCTATAGGCTAGTCCATTTTCCAAAGTTTATTTACCATAAGTGACTGAAGCATTCAGAATTCAACAACCACTCAATAATCAAGCTGTAACATTTTCCAATTGACTTTCTTCTCCCGCTCTCTTTAGTATATAGCGATTGACAACTTAGCTGACAGTATCTGAACTGTCCTAATGTGGTAAACCCCACCCATCTGGTACTCCTAACAGGTTAAAACAAACACTAAGAATTATAGATCTGTGCATAAACTGCCCCACTTCCCATAGAGCACCTCTCGAGCTCTACATAGTGTTCAAGTGAAAGCAACGTTCCTTCTTTGTCATCATTGTCAAACACTAAGAAATATTTGGAAACGCAATTTGTCCCAGTTCTGGTTTGATTATCTGTCCAAAACAACTGCTGACGCTCCTGCCTGAAAAGGCTTAGTCAAATCTGGGCTTTGGTGAGCACCCAAAGGCACCACAAGGACATTAGGAGGAACCAAGACAAAGCTGCCGTGACACCCACCACTTCTGCATCTCACAGTTGGGCTCACAGCTGTGGTTGATGAAGCGCGCCTCGTTGCCCATCCGGTAGCTGTCAATCACCATGCCGCTATCCAGGTTCAGGCAGTAGTGGCCACTGTGGGAGAAGTACTGCTCCATCATACGGCTCCTGAAAGAAAGAGGAGGGAGTGGGAGAGCAAGAGAGAGAGAGATGAAATGTTTTTAAAAGCTCCTTGGGGCATGAACTGTATTTTTCTCCCTCTTCTTTCTACCCTCTTCTTTCATTATTATGCATGTGCAAA
Source organism: Centroberyx gerrardi (assembly GCF_048128805.1). Taxonomy (NCBI): domain Eukaryota; kingdom Metazoa; phylum Chordata; class Actinopteri; order Beryciformes; family Berycidae; genus Centroberyx; species Centroberyx gerrardi. The sequence goes on from NC_136015.1 coordinate 17,205,584, forward strand.
TAAAAAGTCCTAAAGTGAGAGAGAGACAGAGGAAGAGAAATAGACACAGAAAATGCAAAATCCTCTGACATTCACACACAAGTTAAGGGACACCTATCAACCAACAAGTACTTGCAAATTCTATGCAGATGCACAATACTGGCATGAGCTGGTCGTCTCTCTCACCTGAACTCGTGCTCGCTGACCACCTCTCCCAGGTACTCAATGATGAACTGTCCTGAGCGGAGGGCCTCCTTGGTGCGGATGCCCCAGCCCTTGCCCTCGGCACGGAATCGCTCCAGGCACTGGACCCACTCGTGTCTCTGGATGTGCTGGTTGTCACATTGATCCCCACAGGGACAGGTGCTGGGAGAGCACTCAGCAAAGCTCATCCTAGTGGGGAACGGGGAATTAAATAAATGTAAATTGAAGCTGTTAATCCACTTTCCAGAATGTCTGAATGAACAATAACAGAGCTCTGGCTTTACAAAGGAAAACTGTTAGCTTGCCATGTTATCAAAAGTTGAATAAATTAGCCAGTGGAAGCACAAAGCCGCTTTTTTCATGAAGTGTAGTTTCAGTGTTCGTGTCCCTGTACCTGTTCAGGCAGTCATCAAGGCAGCCTTTCTCAACGGGTTCCTCAGGAGATCTGCAGTTACACGTGGTTGTTTCATAACCGGAGAGAGGCTTCACATCCACATAGACGTCTGCGACACATAGATAGGAAGGGATTAACATTTTACATTTACAGTTTTAACCTGACACTCTCATCAAGTGTGACTAGCAATGAGTGCGTCAGTGGAATCAGCTTAAATTCCTAGATTGCAAACATTACACACAACCAATAATAAGGATTGCAAGGGTCAAAGCCACAGCTCCCAGGCAATAGATGTAACACATTTTCCTGTGTCCCATGGATTAAAGAGGAAACATAAGTTGATCAGGCCACAAATAACATTCTGTACAGATAACTGGATCACTGGACCAATGCCGATACTCACTTGATCTGATCTTTTTATAAAGGGGGACATCGGGCCTCTTGTAGAGCTGAAACAAAAAAAAAAAGTGCGGTTAGCACAGAGAAGACAAATGCTTATGTGGGCCTGTATTTGGGCTGTAGCTTTTAAGACTATGCTTCGGTCTTTTACTCTGAGCATGGAAAAACACTAAAAACACTTAAGCACTCGACATGACTGATCACCTGATCGTGTTTCCACAGCCACAAGATGTCGTAAGGCAACTGGAAATCAATGCGCTTCTGTCTCAGGTACTTGCCTAAAAAAAGAGAGAAGGGGAAAATCAGGGAGACAAAATAAAATTGGTTTGTAAAAGCGTAGGAGCTAGAACTCTCAGGGTTCCTGCGCATCAAATTCCATCACTGTCACTTCACTGACATTTCAGAAAGTGGTTTGGGATATGCATCATTTTTCATAACTTTTCCAGAAACCCAGAAAACGAATAAGCCTTCATCCACAACTCCCGAGCCAAATAACCATATTTTGTTGATGTCATAACAAAGTGCAAAAAAACGAATTCAGTTTAAGACTCACCAACATGGATAGGAGCAGGAAACAGTCCGTACTCATGTTCCCCAGGTATGTATTCCAGCTTCTCTTTCTTCAGCTGCAGAAGCTGACTCCGGGGGCTAGAAGACGCAGTACAAAAATAGTAAAATGTCTATATAGGCAGATTAAAAACAGTCTAGAAAGATGGTGTGTACTAGTATGTTAGTATCTAAAATAAATGTGAATATCAGCAAATTGTTGTTAAGTATGATGGTGCACTTGCTGGCTGAAACAGGAGTTTTTGTTTAAGACTCACTCTTCAGTCTTGAACACGTCAGAGTAAAGCCCCGCCTTCTGGAACTTCTTCTTTGGAGGTCTGGCTGCTCTCTTCTCCCGTTGGCTGGTTATGGGCATGGGTGGAGCTTGTTCCCTGGAGACGGTGCCTGGGCGTTCCGGAGAGCAGTGGCCATCTGGCTTGCCTTCCAGTGAGCTAAAAATAGAACCATGACTTGGTTTCTAGTGATGACTGGACTTGATAAATGTTCCTATATATACTCCTGCTAAATTCTAAGTTTAGTACGTGCTGCGAAACTTACCTTTATTAGTATCCCACACTTCAGACCTCTTAGGTATAAAGGTTAACATGTGATCTTATAGTGAAAATGTGCTTACCCACGAAAGCGGTGGAGCTCTTCCTGGGTGAGCCAGCCTCGTCCGCCCCCGGCTCTGGGCCTCATCCCCAGGTTGCCCAGGTTCTCCTCTCTGTCTGGCAATCGTTCCTCAGTCTCTTCTGCCTCCCCGTCCTCTTCCTCTTCCTCCTCCTCCTCCTCCTCCCCATCTCCATCCCAGTGCTTCCTCTTCTGGCCTTTCCTGCGCTGGCCCTGGACCACCGACTCGATAGCGTCTGTCACAGTGTCCCCCTCCCACCCCCTGCCCCCTGGCCCTCCTCCCCTATCTCCCCCTCTGTCCCTGTGCCTGGTCTGAGTTACCTCCACCACAGGGGGAGGCGAGGGCGGCGGGGAAGGTAACGGGTGCTTCCTGGGACGCCCGGGGCCCCTCTTCTTCACTACGTTGTTTCCTGTACGAGCCTGTCTCTGCAGCTTCTTGGCACGTAGGATTTTGTTGACGTGGTGCAGGCTGTGTTTGGGAGGCTGCACCCGGTGGGAGTGGTGAGGCAGGGAGGCATCCAGGCAACAGTCCTGGGAGGGGGAAAGGCAGGCGGAGGAGGCAGAGCCGTGGGAGTGGAACAGAGAAGGTTGGTGGTGGTGCTGCTGCCGGTGGTGCAGCGGCCCCTCGGGACCCTCAGCAGTCGGGAGGGCACCACCTCGCGTCTGGACACCCGACGCCCCTAGTCAGAGAAATACAAATGGCATACGGAGAGAATGGGATTATCATGCTGCAGGCGTAGTAGTAAGGTCCCCGAGACAAACAGGGACAAACAGACATGTGGCAAACAAAACAAATCCTTTACATCATCCATCATCATTTGACCTAGGTCTAGTAAAGTGAGATGAATGCAATATATTTTCATGTCAACATTGTGCTCTATAATAAAATATTGTAGCACTGATGTTTATTCATGAGAGCTTACAATTTGTAGCTGTAAAAAATACATCAAAATGAAGGAAACCGCTATCAAGCCGTGTGGAGGGCGACAGTCACATTTTCTTCACAGTTTGAAGTGGCCTAATTACATAACATAGCATCAAAGACCATATTAAACTCACCAACCATTTCTTCAGCTTCCTACTAATAATAGGCTGGTAGCATTCAATGGTAGTTGAAGCTACATAGAAGACTTTTCTCCATCACTCAACATCTCTTCACCGCTCTTCATTTTCCCTCACTCTGCATCCCTCATCCTCTCTTTTCTTTCAACTCGTCAGGCCCTGCTCTTTTCCCGTGATCCTCCCCCTCATTTCCACTAATCATCACTTAAGTTACTAACCTTTGGCTTCACCTTCTTCTTCTTAACTTTACAAGACTCTTCACTCCCCATCTCTATTACTCTCTCAATCTCTACACACTCTCCTTTTCCTGGTTCACATTATTTTTACAAGCCTTTTTTCACCCTTAACTTTCTCATCCTCCCCTCCCTTCGTTTGACCTTACAGGACTCTCTGCATCACTCTCCATTCACATAACTTCCTCCTCTATTCTCTCCTGTTGCATCGCTCACATTTCTCTTTTCACCCTTGCCTTTCTCACCTTCCCCTTCCTACATTACAAGACTCTTCTTCACTTTCCATACCTCTTCCTCTCTCTTCCGTTCTCTCGTCTCTTTCCTCATTAACATTACTCTTGCACGCCTTTGTCATCCTTGACTTTCTCACCCTCCCCTTGTCCAACCTGGCAAAACTCTTCTTCCCTCTCCATCTCTGCTTCTCTCTCTTCTTCCCTCATTCGCTCTGGTCTTGTGTGACATCTCCCACCTCCCCTCCTCCAACCTTGGACGACTCTTTTCTTCACTCTCCAATCATGTTCCTCTCCCCTCTTCCCTTCATTTTCATTATGCCTTTTTTACATTCGCCTTTCTCACCCTACCCTCGCCTCTCTTTTAACTTACAAGATTCTCAGAGTTATTCCTGTACCCATTCGCTTGCTTCTTCACTCATTCACACCCAGCCTTTTGTGCTATTCCTCATCCATGGCCTCCCCTACAGCCCCTTCAATTACATCACATTACACTCTTCACATCAGTCTCCATCCTTGCTCTTCCCTCACCCTGTGCATCTCTCCTCTTCAATCACTCCACACTCAGTCTTGTATGCCAGTCCCCGCCCTTAGCCTCCTCTACCTTTACGGTGCAGTCTGTGACCACTGGATGACCCTGTGTCCTGAGCTCTAATCCAGGATTACATTGGCTTGGTCCAAGCCGCACCACACTGCCTCAACAGGGACCTTCCTTACAGCTCCCCTCCTCAATCACACACACACGCAGACACACATTAGATAATACTCACATGCAAACACACACACTGCTGCGCTGTGTGCACAGTTGTAAACATCAATCTCAGTCAATGGGAGCCACCCTGATGAAGCAAGATCGCTGCTGAGGCGCTCTGTCTTAGCTCAGCGATATTAGACGAGCCCAGGTGCTGTGTGTACAGACGGACAGGACTGTGGGCTTTTGAGGGAAACGTCTACCAAATATAGCCTGTTAACAAAATACTCCACCCCTAGACTCACAGCACGATGAGCACTCTTGTGGAAATGTAATATCTACTGCGGCCAACTGAACAGTGACATCCACACTCACAGTGGAGCCAGTTTAAGTCATTATGTGGGCTTTTCCTGCCAAGCCCTTAATCACTAGTAAGGGCTACCAAATGTCAGAGACAGTGCAGGCACAGGGGATGTCATTGTGTCTATCCAGGGGATTTTTAAAGGAAAATGGGTAGTCCACTCCCCTTAGTATTTTTCTTTGCTCAGGCAGTGGGACAGCTGAGAGGGCTGCACAGACGCAAGAGAGAATGTTCTAGCAGTGTTTGATCTAAGGACAGCTGAGGTACATGCGGTTCCAGAGGCGGGAGTCTTAACCGCTACACCATTTCTGGGTACTCTGAAGGATTTTCAAGAGATACACAGGCTTCACTGAGCAGAGATCAAGCAAGGATTGAGCGCTCACTTGCTCTGCCATATGGCAGTCTCCGAAAGGGTTATTGCACAAATATATAGTCCTGGAATCACTGCAGCCACTAATTGATTGCACACTGTGCCAGTTCCACCACAGTTGTGCCAAGCCATAAAGCTCATCAGACATCACCCAATCATATTCAACCACATGATTCTTGAGGCAACAGAAACAGAACTATTTTTGGAAAATGAATTTGGTGCACAATTGACTTCAATAACCTTCAACAATGTCAAATTCAATTTGGGTCGAAAGATTTTCTGTGCAGAATGGCCTATCAAATTCCAAAGCTTACAGGACTACATGAATCACAGGGGATTCAGTGCTATGAAAGGAACTTCCAAGAACAAATTAATGCAAATAGCCTTCCAGCTGCCTACTACTCTTTGTTACTGGTTACTATAAATAAGATACCTGGACAGCCTTTTCTTTATTTTAAATGAACTATGCAGTCTGCAGTTTATCAATGGATGCTCTGCTGTAGCTAGCCTATTTATACAGGTCCCTTTGTAATTCAAACCCTCGGTGTGGCTGACTCACCCGTCTCTCTCCTCTCTGCTGACGTTGACCGGTCCTTCCTCAGTGTCCGGTCCATGCGGGAAAAGCTGGAGCTCTCTGTGGCTCCCCCAGCCTTTCTGCCCCTGCCCCCCCTCAGGGAATTGCGGGTTAGAGCAGAGGCAAACAGATTTGTATGGTTTGGAGAATCCTGTGCTCCAGGCTCTATATCCTCCAGGGGCGTGAGGGGCTCCTCGTCCTCGCTGTCCGAACAGCCCACTGGGTCTTCAGCCCGTCCATCTGAGAAGGGTCCCTGGCCGGGTGCCGCTTGGCTCCGGGACAGCTTAGCGTAGTCTGCCTCAGAGCTGCCCATCCTGAACCAGGACTCTACCGGGTGGTGGCCTTTTGTGCTGCTGCCCAATGCTAGCCGGGAGGGCCCCAGACAAGACATGGAGCTGTCCTTGCGCTTGTACCTCTCCGCAGAAGAGGATGAGGATGAGGAAGGGGAGTTGGCTGTGGTGGCAGCTGCCTGCTTGCTGGCGCTGGCGCTGGAGGAGTCTCGTCCAAAGCGGCAGCGCTGTAATGACTCGGCCATCCCAACACTGCTGGCTCGCTCCCCTCTCCCCGACGCTCCGCTGTCGGAAATCCCTGCAGTGGCCCGGTTCCCTGCTCCTGCTCTTCCTGCTTCCTCCCCATCCTCCTCGGTGCAGCGTTCTCTGTGTTTGTGTCTGTGTTTGTGTTTATGGTGCCAGTTGAAGGAGAGCTCAGAGGACATGGGTGGGTAGAGGACAGGGGACCTGCCTCCTCCCAGGTACTCTTGCCTCAGCAGCTTATGCTTTTTCTTGTGAAATTTGGAAGGGTTCAGCAGGAGGTGAGAGGGGTGGTGGTGGTGCATGTAGGATGGGGGAGGGGGAGGGGGGAAAGACGGTGAGTGGTGAGAGTGGTGGGATGGGGCTGTGTGGGGTGACTGGTGGTGTGGGTGGGGGTACAGAGCGCTGGCCGGAGGATAGCCTCTGTAGTAGCTCAACCCCAGTGGCCCAGAGGAGTAAGGAACGCTGTAGGAGGGGTGATAGAACCCACCGCTGGAGAGAGGGAACCCAAGCCCAGGTACAAAGGGAACCTCAGACATGGACTCCCTCAGTTTGGGAGGCCGTCCCCGTTTCTTCTTCATGTCTGGTTTACGAACATAGTGCAGTGGGTCGCAGGGGTATGCAGGGTGAGGGGAGTAGTAGCCACTAAAGTTAATCCTGAAGATGGTAGGCAGGAGGTCCCTGGGGAGATAATGGTGTGGTGGAGGGCCACCTGTGCCTCCTATGCCTCCACTGGCCCTGCTCCCCACTCCTGGCACTCTGCCTGTTCCCGTTGCCATGCCTATCCCACTGCCCAGCCGGTGCCCTGTGGTACGGTGTGCTATCCGAATCTCGCTCAGCCTCACCACGATCTCATCCAGCTCAGCCAGGAAGTCTGGGTCCTGCCGCCGGGAGCGCAGCTGCAAGTACTTCTTCTTGCGTTTCCGTTTCTGTCTCTTTAGCTTGTCGTAGCCGGGGCAGCCATGGCTCCGGCGCTTGCACTTGTGCTTATGTTTCTCTTTGTGTCCCAATAGTGAGGAGGTGGGAGCTGCTGGGTGAGGCCTTCGGGGGTCAGGTGATGACCTCGCCCCGAGGGGTGACGGAGAGGGGGAGGGATGTTCCATAAGTACAGAGGACGAGTGTCGCCGCCTGCCTCTGGAATTAAGCCCCACTCCCGGTCCCATTGCTGAGCTCATGACCCCTGGCATTAATAACCCGCTGCCCATCCCAGGTGGCATCCCCATTCCACCCAAACCACCCGCCCCTCCAGCCTTCTCACCACGGTCAGAGGTGCTGTTGTTGTCTGTTCCTATACCACTGTCACTGGGCACCGTCTCCTCACTGTGCGACTCACTGACCGGCGACGGGGTGGCTTCTTTTAGCTCACTTAGGGGGGCCGGGGAGGTGGGATGTAGCGGCCTGGGAGGGGAGAGCTTATGGTAGTGGTAGTGCTGTCTGTAATGGTGGTGGTGGTGATGGTAGCCACGGCAAGATGACTTCTTCTGGGAGGCTGCTGTGGCCGCAGCGGACGACGAGGAGCCAAGCCCTAGGGTGCGAGGATTAGGGGCTGAAAAGGTTGGGGGAGGGAAGGGGAACGAGTGGTGGCTATGATGGGGGTGAGAGTGATAGTGGGAGTGACCCGCAAAGTGCACTGAGCCTGGCTCCACAAAGCTAGCATCACTGATGGGACTGTGGCCTCCACTGGACTGGGAGAGGGAGGGGGAGGGGAAGACCTCTGAAGAGGAGAGCTGGTGCTGCTGGGACTGGGACTGGTGGTGATGGAGAGGGGAAGTGGTGTTCGGGGACAGGAAGGGCTCTGGTGGTGGCGTTGGAGCTTTGGAAGTGGAACTGGTCGCTTTTGGTTTTCGGCCTCTCCTCTTTCCCATGTATATTGTGCCCTTTTTGCTGACGTTGATTTGTGGCCCTAGTTTGCCCCCGAAGGAAGCAGCCAGGGAGGATAATGACTGTGTTGCAGCCTCCACAGAGCCAACCACCCCACTGGTGGTGCCTCTAGGGGCATCTTCTGTTCTTGGGCCCAACAGGATTTGACTGAGAATACGCTTCCGTTTCACACTCTTCATCTTATTGATCTTGCCTATGATGGTTTTCATGATGAGCTGCCCGTTTCCTTTGCTGCGGAACCGTTTGTCTCCCGCGTCCCCTGCCTCAGGAGCCAGTGTGGGAGGCTGACCCTCCTGCGGTAAGGTAGGGGGAAGGCGCTTAGGACGTCCCCGTTTTCTAGGCATAGGTTTAGGGGGGTTCAGGTCCACCTCTGGATGAAGAACAGGGGGGTCCTGCTCCTCTTTGGATTTGAGTAATGATGAGAAGACCTTGGAAGGGGCCAATTTGTTACTAGGTCGCCCGCGAGCAGGGGCGTCGAGCCTTGGCATTTTGGACTTCGGCCTCCCCCTTTTTTTAGGCTGGGGTGGGAAGAGTTGTGACACAGGATTTTGTGGCACAGGATTTGGTTTGACCTTATTTGGGTTGGGAGGCCTGCCCACAGGTCTTTTTACCGGCGGGGGTGTATCCAGGCTTGAAGATAAAGGCATGGCGGTTTTGCTCTGGTCGAAGGGACTGCCCTGGCCTGCTCTTTGAGTCTGGTTCTTGTTCACAACACGGGTCCAACGGGGTTTCCTACCCCTGCGTTTTTTCAGGGGTTTGCTGTCCTGCTCTGGGGGAGAGTCCGGGGATGAATCAGGAGAATCGTCTCTAAGAGGCATTGGGGAGCTTTCTCCGTCAGCGGGCTCTGGCGGTGAAGGTGCCCTTTGTCTTACAGGCTCAGGGGGGCTGCTGGTCCGACCAGGGCGGCTACTGTCCCGGTTTGGACTGCGCTTACTTGGGCTAGAGCTCTTCCCCCTCTCGACTCGGAGTGACTGATTACCAGCCCCCTTGTCCTTCCCCTCTGGCTTTCCTATTCCTGATGGAGGAGGGCACTTGGTTAAGTCTCTGGGGCTGTCCCTGTCCTGCTCCCTATCGCTCGCACTGCTCTCCTCTGCCAGGGAAGGGCTCTCTCGCGCGTGGTGTCCTTGTGAGGGAGCAGGGGAGCCTGGGTGACTCACTGAACTCCCTGTCCTCTGCTCGGCTGAGGTGGTGGAAGAGGAGGATGAAATGAGACGAGAGGGCGAAGATGTGGTGTGGGGCGGGCAGTGAGCGTGACGTGACTGTGGTTTAGCATTGTTACTGTTGCTGTTGTCGTTGATGCTGTCCTTTGACATGGTTGTCAGGCGGCTGTTGCCATAGGTGAGTGCAGGGCTGTTGCTGCGACTACTGCTGTTGCTATTGTTAATGTTGATGCTGCTGTTGCTGCTGCTGCTACTAGACTTCCCAGTCCCATCTGTGTCCTCTTTCCTCGGCGGTGTCGAGTTGGATGACCTGTCCATAACATTGTCTTTGTTCCGAGAGCCATAAGGCCGGCCAGGTGGTCGTGACACGGGAGGAGGCGGAGCAAGGTGGACAACTCTTGAATATGTATTCCTATTGGCCATAGCCCTGTCTCGTTGTTTGGCGGTGGGGGCCATGAAGCCTGAGCTGGGGAGGGCAGGGGAGGGGGCAATCTTTGTGGGTTTGGTTGGCTTAGGGGTCTTTGATGGTGGGCAGGTCGCTATGAGTTGAGCTAGTTTCTCAGTGACTGTGGGCGCTCCCCAACTTTGAACACCCCTGTCCTTGTCCCTCTGACTTTCAGTGCTGTAGGTGTATTGAGGAGGTTTAACCCCTTCGAAGCTGGGTTCTTTTGATGCAGGTACTGGTGGAGAAGGTGAAGATGTCCGGGGGTTGGATTGTGGAGTGGGTGTTTTCTTCCCAGAGGGGTGCGTTTTGCTGTCTGGTGAATGGCGGTGAAGATTAAGGGGTCTCTCAGACGTGGTGGTGGCCGTTTTCGCGTCTGGCTTTGTGTCCGACTTGCAGGCCATCTTTGGTGGACCCTGCAAAAAAAGAGAACAATGTGGAAACCCATAGTGAGGGCACTGATTTAAGAATGATCAGGAAATGCGCTGTCCAATGTCCAAGGGAAATTATCATGGATATAGCCTATTCAATTTTATTTCTAAACACTTTAAAAGATTTATAAGTTATGTACTAAAGCCATCAATTGAGATCTCACATGTGGCTCAAGACAAGGACAAAGCACAAACTATCATTCAGCACTAACAAGAGTTTTCTTTATCCCTGTGCAAATTGCAGTTCATTGATAAGATTTTCTGTCCACTGCTGCTTCCCAGGCGTGCCCAGGGGGAAAGCTCCTCTCGACTCAATAACACTTATCAGGGTCAGATTGGGGACAGCGAGGGAGAGCTGGAGAGAGGGGTCATGCAGGGGAGGGGGGAGGAGAGGACATGGCCGGGCAGACAGAGGATAGACGACACAGACGGAGGGAGATGGGAGGGGGCGGTGCATGATGGATAGAGACAGGCCAGCAGAGAACACAAAGAAATCAAAAGAACAATTTACGCGCTGCTCTTTATCTGTGCAATAACATGGTGATTACTAGGGTAACCATGCTGTGGACCACTGCATTACCAATGACTGACTGATAACATTTTAAGGTGGTGATGAAAGAGGATGTATGAGTAAATAAATGTGCATTTGGCTGTCAGTATTGAAGGTTCTCTTTTGGCAGTATATGCAGCCAAACACCTCTTGTGCAACTCCTAAAGGTCTCTTCAGCTTGGATTCTGTGTTTAACATAAATATGGTTTCAAAATCAAAATGTATAAACTCAATATGTTCTCACTGCTTACCCTTTTAGCTGGAGCACTCCCATTCACTGGGGAGGGTGATGGGGTGGTAGTGCTAGCTGGAGGAGGAGCAGCAGGAGGTGGTGCGGGAGCTGCAGCAGAGGAGGCTGATGAAGACGATGGGGTCGGTCTGTTGTTAACACAAGGACTCTGCTCCCTCTCTCTCTCCCTGCCATGCGGAGGACTCTGGCTCTGACTGCCTGGCCCGTCACTCGTCACCCCTCCACGGTTTCCTCGAGCGCCGCCTCCACGCCCCGTGTGCCTAACGGTGGCCCGGAAGGCCGGTCGGCACACGTAATTCTCCAAGATCTTAGGCGGCTTCTTCATGCGCTTCGCTTGAAGACCAATCTTGAGTTTGACATTGCCCTCAGACAGGCTGCTCTCTTTGATGGAGAAGTGGGACTGGTCACCGCCGGCACCTCCAGGCCCGCCTCCTCCTCCTCCACCTCCTGCACCAGGGGAGACTGTAGGAGCTCCCTCCTTATCTCTTTCCCTCTTCTTCTTCTCCTCCTCCTCTTCTTTCTTTCCACCCCCTCCCTCCTTCTCTCGCTCCCCTGTGGGAGCACCGGTGGGAAGAGGGGGTGGAGTTGCAGTTCCCCCCTGAATCTTCTGATCCATCAGAGATTTAGGGGGTGTGCGGGGTGGCTAGGGAGGGGATGTTTTGGATACCAGGTAGAGTTTTTGTTAGGGGAAAGGCAGTGGTCCAGAAGGAGATGGGATAGGGGTGAAGGGGGAAAAGGGGGGAGGGGGATAATGGTGAAAGTGAAGCAATCCTTGTTTTGTGATGGCTTCTCTCCCTTCCTTGGCTGTCCAGCCCTTTCTCCGTCCTTCAACTGTGAAGGTAAAGACAGGTAGAGAGGTAGAGAGAGAGGGAAAGGGAGGGGCGGGGAGAGAAAAACAAAGCCAAAGAATTCCACATTAGTCACCGCAACACAGATCATCAACCAAACAATGACAGTTTAGACAGTGCATAACAGATCACAACAGAAAAGTATAAATGTCTCATAATGAATGATGGAGGGGAACAGGCGGCGGGGCAACAGTTTTTATCATCTATTTGGTTAGAGGCTGTCCTTCATCCTGTCTGGGTGACTTTTTATGATGTGTTCGTCCTCACAGACTATAACAATCTGTGACCTATTTACACAGCCAAGGTTTCTCTACCTGAGACACGCAACCCTAGGCTCAAGGACTCAGAACTGTCCACCTGAGAACTACAAAGCCTACAAGGTCCGGAGTGAATAGCTAAACCACCACATCCTTCCAAGGTATTACGGGATAAGCTGCCAAATGAGCAATCCCTGAGCTTCCCTCATTAGTTGCAGTGAAAATGTCTCTGTAAAAGTGGCAAACTGCTCACAGTCTGGGCTAGCACAGCATCAGCAAAGAGCAGCATGTTTCTTAATTGTGCTCCTTAGAGGACAGCCCAATTCAATGAAGTCGTCTGCAGCTCCCTGTGGCCACTGAGTGATTTAATGCGGATTCGCCCCCAAGCAGGTGCTTTCTCTGGGTGAAGTCATTTGGAGGCAATTCAGAACTGTGACCTCAGCACATTGGGCCCTCTGGGACTAGACAGCGGATCCGGCCGCCTTTCCCAGCCTTCCACAGCAGCAACTGAGAGTGAGTGATAGAGCGTCAATGTGTCGGCGGTTTCTGTGTGCCCTACATTAGTGGAGAGCACTAAAGGAGCCACTTAATGGAGCCTCAGGAAAGTCATACAAGTCATCACATCAGTAAAGCGTCCCAGCAAGAGAGGAGGAATCGGCTATATACAGAGTCTTAGAGCCATGTTTGTTTTGGATTATGATTGTGGAAGACAGTAGTAGAGACGGAGGAAGACGGGGTTTTTTTTTATCGAACCACACAGTAAACGCAGCCCGATTCTTGGAGTCCGGCCTGTAGTTCCCCACGCCCTCTTTTCTGTGTTTACTTCAATTACTCACTCCATTTCGCCTCAAAACTCCAGACTCCCCCTCGCTACACATACCACACTCAGATCACACCTCCCTCTTTTCTCCAACACTCCATCAATCTCTGTGTTCTTTCACCCGTTTTCCTTTAAGCTTTTCTATCCTCTTCCTCCTCTATTTCACAAACTTGGAAAGCAGTAGTAACAGCAGACAAACTAAAGTCACTGTGTTCCTACTTTAATCGAAAACACATTTCACCCGCCACCCCCCCCCCACCCAGCTCAGCTCCTTGTGTCCTTCTCTTGCAGAGTGACAAATGTTCTCCTCATTCTTTTATACTAGCTGCTTGCAGTGATACTAGCTGCTTCCGCTGCTCTGACAGCAGCGAGGCCAAAAATAAGCCGATGTAGTACCTACTAGCTCTGTAAGAGGCTACTGACACAAGAGCAGAGCAAAGCCTCTTGGAGAGTCAAAACATTCCTCTCACTTCTCACGACTAACAAGCTAAGCCAAGTCATTTACTGGCACTTGTTCCCCTGTAAATGATCTGATGCTAAGCCGAACCTCTTTTCATTTTGTGAGCAACAGTTCGAAAACCTTGATAAGCCTCGACACCAGAGCATCTCGTTTCCGCGCTTGGCATCGAGCTGCTTTTTTTTTTTTTTTTACTTACAAAGCATGTAAGACACATTACAGTCATTTCACCTTTTACAGTCATACTGCAGTACAGCAGAATGTCTTACAGTAAAGATGATCAGATTTGGAGACGGATATCAGTCATGCCTGTCTGTAGTTCATTTTACTCTCAGGAGTAATAACCAGGAGTTAAAGTTGCAACAAGGGCATATAACATGACAGCAATTGCCAGAAACGAATAAGCATATTAAAAAAGACGAGACACTGAATCAATATTAAGTCAACGACCTAAGAAAACGGTGGAGCAGGCAAGAACCTAGTAAACAACTTCCCGCGCCCCCTCCCATTTCTCTCCTCCCCTTACTCCCTCCCTCCTTTCACTCCCTCCTCACTTTTGCACACGTTGTTCATAACTGCTGATTTCCCTTTGGCCAGAGGAATAGTATCCAACCCACCCACCCCCCACATCATTCACATGAGGGCTGGCGTCTGGCTGCAGAGCTCCATGTCATTTCCATAGCTGATTCTCCATCGGTATTAGCACACAGCCGTTCTCGGGGTGAACCCAAATTCCTTCACTACTATTAGTTTGTGTAATCTATCGGCGGGCGTGCAAAAGCATAACAGTAACCGCCATCAACGGCCGTAAACGGCAGAGACGGTTATAATGAACTCATATCGAAGGTAAACGAGCAATAACGAGAGGTTGAAATAAATAGGACCGGAATGACAGGTGTCAGTCAAACCCGCACCACGCAAACATCCCCTGTAGGAGCTCAGGGAAGTTCATGTCATGGTGTTAACAAGCTTGCCTGTTTCCCTAGACTGATGGCTTATTACAATGCAACGCGTGAAATATGTGTGTGGAAATGTAATTATTTATGCTTTCTCTAAACATGTGCAAACGATGACTTATTTGCGGGAGGTTGAAGCCAAGTAACGTTATCTGCTTTCGGTTTTACAATATACACAGTCACAACACTTCACTCCTCAGGTGGCCAACTCGTGCGGCTGCGAGCTGATCACTCTATTTTTTTTTTATTGTAGGCTACGTAATCATATCACTCAGAGCAAATTCACTATAGTTTGATCACACTCATGATTATTATCTAAACCAAATCAAACCAGGCATGCACTTGCAATGGTTGAGAGGCGAGAGGTTGATCACGCAATCACACAATTATTTTGGAAAAATCTACTAGACTACTACACAGACTAGCTACAGTCTGGTATCTGCTGCGGGGCTGTCAAAATAGGACCAGTGAGCAATCTGATTCAATGAACACGGCACTCTGTCAACAGCAACAATAAAATCAGCAAATCAGTCCAAATGTATCGGAATTTCATATTCACTCACCTCTGTAATTGTCCAGAAACGGTGTTCACATTATTTGGCTCTGTGTCCTCCCTTCGTGCGTATCAACATGGTGGCCACACATTTTACGTTCCAAGTGCTGATTTGCCAAAACCAAAACGTGAAAAATGTCAGATATGTCAATTTTGTATCTCAGATACTTTACATCTAAGGCCTCTACTTAATAATATTATTGCCCAAGATCTGAGCTGACTACCTGGAGTGACTATCATGTTCCACGTACTCAAGCTGGAATCCCATAACAGATGTCTTTGTACTGTTTTCAGAAACGCCAAATGGGTTATAGCTAGGTAATAATCCTGAACACTAAATCTCACCTCGAAACAGTACACAAAATAGGCTACAGTTACCTACAAAAATGTGGTTGTTAACCTTGCCAGCCCCTAAATACAAAGTTGCGATGGTTCGAGCAGACCATCAACATGTAATGCATTGCTCCAAATTTGTTTCCAAAATAACTGGAATAAATACCTGGCAACGCAATAAAGTATCAAGGATGGCGTCGCCACTTGGCCCTTGCTATAACCAACGCACTGAGAAGGTCTGTGTTTATTTTGTAACAAGCTAGTAGCTACCATCCGTCCAATAATAGACAGGCTGTGCTACATTGTATCAATGGCACTGGCAGTGGCTAACTAGCCATCTATCAGCAGCCTGGTGGAAGACAATTTAGGCAAATTTCATTCAAAACAGTTGTAACCTATACTGTATGTGTGTTGCATATCAATGGCATAAACCTACCGCTTTGCTGAAATATGTGTAAATCGAGCAAAAACGACACAACATAAGACTAGTAAGGTACATAATCTTACATCTCCGTCACATTCTCGTAGGCACTCGTGTTACTACATCTCAGCTACGACGGCTAACGATGCACTAGCAAGTCAGCTAAACCAGAAAGACCTTCCGACGATGGTCGGTTCAAAGACAAACACACTATCAAAACGACTAAAATACACAGGCAACGATGTAGCGATTCATATTACAATGGTATAAAATAATAGATGCAGCGCCGTGTACGTTATTAAAAAAAAACACCAACTGTCAACAAAATGGCGGCTGCGTTGAATCAACAGAGACCCGAAATGGATCTCCCTCTATTTCTTCTCCCTCGGCCCTAAAATCCCTTTTCCCTTACAGCAGCTGGTATCCGTAATATTTCCGAGAAGCTCCGAAATCCTCTCCGACACGCCGTTAGCTGAGCCTGGATGTGTCAGGATGGGCCTCTCTCGTTAATCGGGCCTCCATGTCTGCTCAGCCCGTATCGTTACTGTCAGTACAACACGGGCATTCTCAGTCCCAGAGAGGAGGGAGGGAGGAGGGAGCGAGGAGGACGAACCGAGGAGGGAGGAGAGGAGAGGAGAGCAGAGCAGAGGAGAGGAGAGGAGAGGAGGGCAGATGTCGGTCGTAGGCTACGCGGTCCCTGCGGTCACTGGTCACTCTCTGCCCGTGTGACCAAAATCTCTGCATTTCATTATTTTACTATTTTCGGTTCACACGGGAAGCTGTTTGGGCTGAGGGTGTGTTTGCTGGTATGCAACAGTCAACTGTCACACTGGCTGTGTTTGCCCTCAGCAGAGAGCAGTCTGCACCGCCGGCTGAGGCTGAGCTCGAGCCCGAGGGAGAGTCAATATATAGAGGGGAATACACAGACACAATCAATTATCAATCAGTAATTATAACCTACTCTATTCTATTCTACTGTATTCTCTTCTATACTGTTCTATTCTATTCTGTACTGCTCTGTTCTAGTTTATTCTATTCCGTTTCACTCTATTCTATTCAATTATTCTATTCTATTTTATACTATATTCTATTCTAGTTTATTCAGTTTCACTCTATTCTACCCAATTATTCTATTCTACTGTATTCTATTTTATACTGCTCTATTCTATTATATTCTACAGTACTGTATTATATTCTATACCACTCTATTTTATTCGATTCTATTCTAGTTTACTCTAGTCTATTCTATTCTATACTATTGGATTGATTGATTTGAACTGACAAATTTCAATTAATGGCACATGTACAGTTCTTTGGACAGAAGATATACACAAATTAAAAGATAAAGCTCAATAAAGCATAATAAAGCTCAAGAGCTTATTTCCAGTGTGGTCCTTTGGGGGAAAGGATAGGATCAATGAGCAACCTGAATTCTATTCTATTCTATTCTTTGAGCCCATGCATAAGCAGGTCTATGGGAGATTTGACAGGAATTTAACAAACTGGCATCTGTTAGACAGTTAAAACAATGCAGCTCCAAAAGACAATAGACCCATGGAGTAGAGCCTCAGATTTGCAAATATGCAAAACACTAACTGAAACAAAACTGCCACGTTAACCCACCAACAGAATGGTCAGAACACAAGTCTGCAAGATGCACCGCATATCTAGAGATGTGCTTCACAAAAGTAAATCTGCATCGGAAACATTCATGATGAGGGCAAAGAAAGGAGGTGGAGAGGGCGAGGATCACAGAGTCAGGCTTTAATGACAGCTTTAGGTAGGGAGGAGGACAACGCTGAGTCAGATCAGGTGGAAAAGGAAGGCCAAAGAAGTCTTACGAAAAAGCGTCTTACCAAGAGCCTTCATACAAAAGTGTTACTTCATAACTCTGTGAATTCCCATCATTTTTGACAGCCACTGGCGGCTCAATGGTGATTAGTTCATGACATCTGGGTCAGTCATTCAGAAAACCACATAAGAGGCCAGTGTAGCGAGAAGGACACATCACTTCCACAACATCGTGTCAGCAAACTGTCGGCTCCATTTGTGTGTGGTGTAGCTCAAAAAAAAAACGGTAGGGACACTGGAGTGGGAAACATAAAGGTCCTTGGCAGAGGCACGTAAATCGAGTGGGTCTGAGAGTTAATGACGGTGATGCGTGTGATCTATCATTTTGTTAAACAAGCAGTCGACAAAAACAGCGAAGGAGGTAGAATCCGCAGGCCGTGTCTCTCAGATGGCCTGCCTCTCCTGTTGCTCCGTCCTGATGGAGCGCGGCTCGGGCGGCTCGGACGTGGGGGGGAGGCTGTTGTCCACGCCGTCGAGGCTCTTGCGGCACACTGGACAGGTATCGTGCTGTGGGAGGGAGAGACATTCGGCAGGGTGAGGCCCGGAAAGCACGGCAAGCTCCAGGCAAAACGTCAGTAGTAGCACATTATCTATGGTACGAGATTAAATAACATTAGTGCACCCTTAGGTAACAAAATAGTTCTTATTTTGTCTGCGGAGCCCTCAGGTCCAGATGTGTGACGCACTGTGAAACCCTCCGTGACAAATCTAATAATATGTAAAAAAAAAAAAAAAAAAAAAAAACCCTCAGCCCGCTGACCGCAGCCACTCCTCGTCCTCACCAGTTCCAGCCAAGGCACTATACAGTCGCTGTGGAAATAATGGAGGCAGGGTAGCTGTCGGACAGATTCTCCTAATGAATACTCCTCCCTGCACACCGGACACTCCAGTCTGCAGTCTGGGAGGGAAAAACAAGGAACACACAGAGAAGCAGAAAGAGTGAGAGTGTGTGTATATGTGTGTGGGATAGAGAGAGAGAGAGATTTGATTAAACAGTGGAAAGAAAAAGCTCAATTCTAAGATTTTTAATGATTCTCTACATGTGTATAGTAGGTCTGCACACCATCAGAGTATAATATAGTAATAAACTTGTAATATTGTTGCCTGTTCTTGGCATGTTACATATGCGTTCCTGTGTATTGTTTTATATCTGTAATGCTTTCCTTCTTGGCCCTTTCTTGTTTCTGACCCAATCAAATGATGCGTGGATAAAGGTTTAGCAGCTTTTACACACAAATTCCACATTTCCGCCCAAGCTCTTATTAGTGTGAGAGGGTGTAGTGTGGGACTGAGGCATGTCATCCGGTGTGTGTATATAAGCAGTGATGATGGCCGTGCTGGGAGCCCCACCTGTCTGTTCTTGAGAGACACTAACTGTTGGCAGGGATGAGATCATCTCCTTCTCTGCGGGGGGCGGACCTGTGCTCTCCAACTGCCCTAACAGCTAGGGGAGCAGGACGAGAAACAGAGAGTATGGATATATAGGGGGAGGGGGAGCAGAAAGAGAGAGAGACCGTCTCTAATCAAAACAAGTGTATGGTAGCAAGAGAGTCCTAAAGAATAGAAGAGAGCAAGAAAAATAAACAGCTTGTAACGCAATTACAATAGAGTTTGGGGGTGAAGACGAAAGCACGGAAATGTGGAGGGAGAGACAGAAAGAGAGAGAGAAGAGGCGAGAAAGAGAAAGAGAAACAGTTTTGTTGTTTGTGACTCAGTATGAGAGTTTGAAGTTGGAGAGCGAGAGACAGAAAGAAAACAGATAACAACTCAGCACGCAGCCACAGTGTCTGGATCTTAGCGGACCTCGCTGACCTCTGTGATGACGGCGTCCAGACCTCCCTGACCCCACGCATAGTCCGCTGGGTTTGAGTGCAACTGTAGCATGCTGGACCTGATAGAGAGAGAGAGAGAGAGAGAGAGAGAGAGAGAGGCAGAGAGATTGTCACAAAAATGAGAAATTATGAAAAGCCAACGATGTGAATGGAAAATGAAAAAGCATTTACAGCGAAGCTGGTGTGGCGCCCGGGTTTCCATTGTTGGCAAACAGGCCGGCCAAGAACTGCTGCACGATCCTTCAGAGGACAAAGGCAGAAAACAAAGATGTCTACTTTAGTGTACTTTCAAACGGAAGACTTTCTTATTCAGCACTTTCAATTCATGCCGTGCTTTTATGATTTCGCTTGGAGCTACGAAACCAGCCGATAGAGGTGTAATTCAAAATTCATTCAGATTTAAATAAATTCATATTTCTTCAGTCAAAATGGCTACGCACAAGACAGATTACAAGTGTATTATCCTGCATATAAGTCTAGTACTGAGCCAAGAAATGTGCAGGAATACTCTTATGCAAGATGAAAAATAGCTTTTTTGAATACAGTATACAAACAGCAACTGTATCACCATACCATTCACCAATATAGACTTTTCAGTTGGCACAGACAAGTGTCGGTGAGAAATTACTAGTCTGTTCAAATAAAAAGCATCAGTTTGAACAATTAGCGTCTTCTTTTAATCATGTGGAAAAAACAAATTGTCATACTTACACACATTGAGTGTAAATCCCCTAAACTCTGCTTACTAACCTTTTATTTGTAAAGGTTTACCTACTTTTTGAAGCCGATAGATCTTAATAATGTAAATTCACTGTATACATTATAGAAAGAAGAATCAGATTTACATATGTCGCATGAAAATAGCTTCTTTTCAACGTAAAGTTATAAATTAGTCCTTTTGTGAAAACACTGCTGTTCTTTATTTATATTGGTAGTAGTCGGTCTTATGGTGATCACCAACTGGAGTTCAGCTGTTTATTTCCTAGTACATCACTGCTTATAAGATCAAACTGAGATTAATACTGTATGACAGGACATATACACAACAAATGTTCCAGTGTTAATTAAGTGTCAACCCTTTTCAGTGACAGTTACTTTGTCACTGAACAACTTTGGAGAGTTGTTTTTCCTCTTATAGAGCTGATATGTCTCTGGGGCAGCTGTTCAAAACTATCTAAAAGAGTTAAGTAAATTCTGATGGGTGTGGACTTATATAAACACTGGTATAATGCAGATTTTTACACTCTCAGAGTTAAATTAACACTGCTGATTTTGCTGTGTACCATCTCCACCCACCCTTCCACTGCGGGCATCTGTTCGGGCCGGGACGCCCTCCTGTCTCGTCCGGGTTGGGAGGAAGACTCTGGCTCTCTGGGGTCCGTGGCTCCTGACGGCTCCTGAGGAGGAGGACCGGTCTGACCTGCAGATACCTGCTCACCGGCGTCCGGGTCGGACTCTGAGGCGGGGGGATGCGACAGCAGGGCCGAGCGCTCCATAAACAGCAGCTGCCATAACTTGCAGGGAGACCACAGAAGCAATCTATCACACAAAGCCTTAGAAAGAGGATCTTTTTTCAGAGCATGAGACTTTTGTAGAGACAAACCTCTGAGAAGAGTGTGTTTGAATCTTCACTGGCCGCTGTTGTACTGTCCTCCAGCAGACTGGAGAGCAAAGTGAAATTCACTTTTAATATCAGTGATGTAAAATGGAATACACAACTCTTAAGAGCATGTTTTTAGATTGCCGTGCATTTTTGAGTTTATCCTATTTTGAAAGGGTTTCATACACCCAAGTTCCATAGAATTTTCTTAATCCATAGAGGACTATGTAATATTTTAATTGGAGTGAAAACATGAAAAACACCAAAACTACAAGGTTTTCAGATGCCAACAGCGATGTAATAATGAACTGTAGGCTACCTGGAGTCTTCTGTCACCTCCTCAATGAAGCCAGAATCACACCTGGGGCAGATGAGATCCTTGACGACAAAAAAACATAAGGAGTTTATTCAAATCTGGCAAGGGAAACAGAAGCTCAGTGGTCTCTCTCTCTCTCTCTCTCTCTCTCTCTCTCACACACACACACACACACAAGTCCCAACGACCTATCATAACAACATATTTGTGCGCAATCACGCCATGAGAAAGAAGTGTCAGCTGCGCGAGAAATGCGCCACAGCAGTGGCTCCCACAGTGGGGTCCGGGGACCTCCAGGGGTCATTGAGGGGATTCAAGCGGGTCTCCAGCAATCTTAACTTCACTATTATTTCAGCCACTAGGTAAAGAAAGAATGTATCAGCATGACTAGTTTTATTAAACTTCACTGTACAAGTTGTTACCTGCCCACCTGTGGTACAGACAGTTATAAAAAAAATCATAAAACACAAAATCTAGTGAGAGGAAAAATAATCAAACTGGGGTTAAGGGTTTAATGCGTAGATCTATTCAGGGTCCATGACATGGCAAAGTTTGGGCACCCTGCGCTGGCTTGTCTGGCGGTGTGGAGACGCTGCGCAGCGCCCAGCCCCTTCCCTTATGTTTCTCACATGCAGCTGACAGTAGACGACTCGCTGGCTACAAAGTCGCCAACAGTAGTGCTTCTAAATATGGCAACGCGAATCGCCAGATTTATTCTCCCTAAAGTAAGATCTTGGTGCAGCGTCCTCATGCACGCTGTACACACACACACACACACACACACACACACACACGAACAGACGATTATAAGTGCGCAACTGTATACTCGAGCAGTTACAATTATCTACCAAATGTTTTAAAATCAAACTCACAGTTATAACTTAGTATTTTTAAAGAGACGGAGCTCATGAACTGCTTTTCCATGGGCGCAGCAGTCATTCCCAGGCCAGCCGAGCGCAGGGGGAAATAAACACTCTCTCCAAAGTAACTCACCGGGAGTTTGGGGTCTATTTCACTTTTACAGCAGTGACAGAAAAACCGGTGTTGTGGTGTCGCCGCAGCCTCCGCCATCTTCACGGTAAAGCACAGTCACTGACGTCGGTATGGCAGCCCATAGAAGTCTCGGGCGCTTGTCTAACGGGTCAGATCAGTCCGGCAGGGTTTGGAGTGGATGACATGTCAGAAAGCCTGCTCCAAATGACACGAGTGTTAACAAACACTGACATCAAGTACTGAGGGGGCAACACATTTATCAGGCACAGTTTCAAATACAAAGTTACCGTTTATGTGGGGAAGCTACATAAGATTCTAAGAGTAACAAACAAAAATGCCAACAGATTTATCATTAAGGATCAGACCTGCATTTTTCCAATGGCTGGATAACAGTTTTCCACGAACCTGCACTTAAGATCAAGTAGCAAGTAAATCCAGAGGCCAAAAAGTAACAAGTTGTCAGGATGACATCATGGATGCAGTTTCCTTCTGGTAAGTTGGGGGTCGCCAGAGAATAAAAAATGTTTATGGAGGATCTTGTAAAATAGCAATAATGACAGTGACACCAGATAATCACAGTGCAACATGATGTTAACATACTGGTCTCGCTTACACTGGGAGGTTTGACTCATCTAAACTCAGTTCAGCTCAGGTCTGAACCAACTGTGTTGATGGAGGACGCATTAATAACTGTATTAAACTCCATAGGCATGACAATACATTTTTATTAAAACCAAGACAGTGACCTGCAATAACAATCATAATAACCACAAGCAGCACCAACAGAACAATGAGAGAGATAATACCACAACCAAAACAACACGTTCATAATTTTGCAGTTACAGTATGAGAGATTTTGGCAATAAGGTAAATAGGCATTCTCATTTGGAATAATTACAAAACAACTTGTTAGTTTTCACTTAAGCAACGAAATAGTAGCACTGGCCACAGCTGAGCCATTCAGTTATGAGTCAAATGTTATAATGGCAACGCTTCAGTGTTTACATACTCAAGCATCAGCTCCATCCATATGCCTTGTTTTAAACATTAGCTCCCAATAAACACACACGAAACATCAGGACATTTTGAGGGAAAATATTCAGGCTACAACTGCCCCAATACGTTCGACTTGGCACACAGTTTGACTTTTCATATAAAAAACATTTTCCCTGCATCCATTAACACTCAGCATGACAATATCAACAGACACTTTGACCTCAACATCTTATGGTTTTCACAGGAACGTTTTCCTCACACCACCTTTCCATTTCATTAATCAACACATACAACTTGGTGACTCCTCGGCTTGGTGATGCATCTAACTCGTCCTGTACACCTTTACAAATTACACAACCCCGACATCGTCTCATGCACTTGCCCTGGAGTTTAGCTGCCCCGAGGTACTAATATAGACTCAGTTTTCCCTCATCAAATTGTAATCATGAGTAAGGGGAAATAAATGGCAAACTGATCCTATATCAGCCTCTGCGGGCGCTCCACCGCCCCTCTTACCCTCCCAACCCCCCTGGTCCCTCTCTATCGCGGGGCGGTGAAGGCCCCCTGGGCAGCGTTAGTGGCGGCCTGGCGCACAGCCTGATTGGACATGACTCCGGTGGCGAACTCAGCCTGGGCCTTCTGGAAGCTGGCATCGGTCTGCCTGTACATAGAGTGGACCTGGAGGAGGGGGGGAGAGCGGAGGGCGCTGACAACTGATACACACACACACACACCAATTCATCATTATATTATGCTCATTGTCAGGGTGAAAACGATACCCAGAACTTGATATCGGGGCTATTCTTCAGACCGTTTGTTATCTGTTGACAGCTCCATGGTAGGTGGACCACCAGGGCACGGCGGCCGCAATTATCCGCACGGACCACGTGGGAAGTGTGAATACAGGTGGACGAGTTTGCTTTCACTCTCTTCCCTCATTTTATATCCCAAGAAAGGCGACCTACCAGATCATGTCACAGTATTTCCAACTGGAGTTCCCCATTGTCTCCCATTCTGTTTTGGCTTGATTGAAAGTATTTACATGCACAACGCACATTAATATTGCAGTATTATTTGGATATTCCATGTAAGTAGTCCACTTAAGAATTGGTATATGTAAATGCCATATTCGCTTTAAAATAGCCGGAATAATCCCATTTATGATTAAAAATTGGATGTGATAATTATAAGCCAATATTAACAGGGCTCCTACACATTTTACATTGCAAAATTCCATACTTTTTCATAAGACCTTAATTGCTGCATGCTGATAGCGGTTGGTGAAGATGACAGTTCAAAACAATATGACAAAATGTTAAATGACTGTTGTTTTTAGATCTAGATAAAATGTGTAGTGTACTGGGACTGACAAATACTACTTTTCCAGCCGTTTTGTGCAGTTTCCAAGACTTGGAGATTCAATTTCCATCCGTTTCCAGATCTATGCAGGAACCTTGTATTGACCATGATACTATAAAAGGTCAATACCTTACCGTATTTATTGTCGTTCTGTGTGGTCTGTGTAAGTTCTGTTTCCATGGTAACACTCTGAATATTCTGTTAATTCATGCCTACAGAGATATTTGCGATCGACATATGAAGATGCATATAAACACTTCATCCAAAATATGACCTCAATTTGATCTACTATCTGGAATACTGTACATGTAAACAAACTCATTCAGTGTTCACCTTCTTGAGCATGACAACCCCCATGGCAGTCTGGGCAGTGAAGAGGACGGCATTGATCATCATGATCACTCCAACGGGGACGCTGGTCTTCAGAGCAGCCAGGCTCACGATCCACCCACTGAGGGAGGGAGGGAGGGAGGGGCAGGAAGACAGAGGAAGAACAACAGATTTATGAGATAAAGGAAATAGCCAATTAACTTCAGACAGAAAGAGAGAGGCACTGGAAATCTAGACAGAAGAAATTGGACAGATGTAAAAAGCAGTGTGATGATCATATGGCAGCCCCAGTCCAGATACAGGGATAAGTTTGTTTGCGGCTCATACCTGAAACCCCATCCAGGGATCCCGATGGTCATGATGACATAGACGACCACTTGGGCAAAGAAAATGAAGAAGAAGGCGAAGAAGTTGAAGGAACTGTCACTCCTAGAGGGGAGGGGGGGAAAATATTAACCATTATCAAGACTGACTGACTGAGGCAACAATTCAATTCCAATCCCGATTTACTATCACAACTGCTACCCTGGGCTCATGATCTCAAGACCCCTTTATGGAAGTCAGCGGCGGTACGCACCTGAAGGCTTTGTAGACGGGTCTGTACCAACAGACAAAGGAGCAGGGGGTGAAGAGAAGGGCCCAGAGGATGGCCAGGCCCAGGCCGACTCCACCGGAGGCGTCAACGCAGAACATGGCCAGGGAGGAGATCAGGTTGAAGAGCAGTGTGCCGGCGCTGACTGCAGGATGGTAAAGAAGGATGAGAGGAAGACAGAGTACACAGAGGGATGAATGAGTGTGGTAAAACAAGAGAGAACAGCAATACTGTCTGAGTTCTAGCATTATTTTTTTCTAGAATCATTTTTATATTCATATTTTATAGTACTATATTTGTTGAATATTGCACTGGATGCCACTTAATGTTTATTGTTGTGTTTTGTCAGTCTGCAATTTGCACTGCACCAACTTACCGAGTTAAATTCCTTGTAAGTGCATATGTGACAATAAATATGATCAACTCTCTGTTTCTGTATTACTGTGGACTTGAACCTGCAGGCTTCAACTCAAATCCAACCCACCCTTCCTCTTTTCAACTGCCATCATGTCAGGATCACTCTACTAGTTTTTACTTGGACCCAACTGTCCTTTTACAGACAGTTAGGTCTGGCCCCATGCTAAATAGTAGACATTTTAACTTCCTATGAGCCGGTGTGCAGCCTCAGATCTTTTATGCAGGGCTCTTCTGACCAGGCTTTTCTCTTACGACCTGCCTGAGGAGCGTAGGCTAGCAGAATCAGGATCATTGTTTATTTAGAGCACTTATTTTTATAGACTTGACTTGATGCGATCCCTTTTATCACTTTAACTACTGTTTTACCCCCTACTGTTATCTTTTTTATCTTGTGTTGCCTTCTTGTTTTTGCTTTAATTTTGTGAATCAAGAGACCACATTTGCGCTTATTGTCCCCCACCAAAGGGGGGACTACGGATCGGTCTCCGTCCGTTAGTTAGTTAGTTAGTTCGTTAGTTTGTTAGTCACACTGTAACGTTGACTTTGTGCCGCTAGGGGGCGGCATTGACAACAAATGGGGACTCAGTGGTAAAGCAGGTCATACAGTTAAAGTTATCATACAATGTGGGGGACAATGAATGGGGACTCAGTGGTAAAGCAATACAGTTAAAGTTATCATAGGTAACATAATAGTCTACACACGCTACACACTTGGAGACATCAGACTGGGTTGATGTGTTGAAGTGAGAGTCAATGGAGAATTTTTGGGCAAACCTCTAACCACAAGACACTGTAGTTATTGTTGTACTGTTATTGCACTCATCACTGCACTACCACTGTGCCGTCAGTGTTGACTACTTATATCATATTACCACTTACCTACTGCAATACCAGATATCACTTATCATTTAGCATTTATATTATTCATAAGTCACGCTCCTGGTGTTGTATGTTATACTGTATATTGTATTATAAATTGTATTGTACATGTTGTGGGGACATGTTTACTATTTGCTTGTTTATTGTTAAAGCACTTTGTTAACTCTGTTTTAAAAAGAAAAGTGCTGAGACAGAAGTAGCAGGAACACAACTGAGTCATCCATACGATGGTGACACTGATAGGGAACTAACACATCTTGCAGAAGTGCACAAGGGTCACAGGAAGTATGACAGTACCGGCCAAATGCTACTAAAAACATTGGCTTGGTGGCTACCAGCTCCGTCGATGCTATTATTCTGCAGGCCGTTGGTTTGAGCACCTAGAAATCGCTCACACACTTGTTTAAATATTGAATTGTGACACTGTGGTGAAGCACTCCCACATCCAGCGGTAAGAAATGATGCGACTGTGATGATGCGAGTTACGGGGAACTCACACATCCAGAAGTAGTACATGATGGTGACGGTGCGCTGGAAGTTCTGGCTGATGTCCAGGTTGATGTCCTGGTAGAAGCAGGGTCCCACTGGGCAGAACGACGGCAGCGGGGGCCAGTTATTCTGACGAGCTGAAGGGGAGAACGGTGGGGGAAAAGTGACTGACAATGATATTGTTACTAAAAAAATCAATAATACTTTGCTGCTGTCTGGTAAAAACCTTTTATTTATTTTACTTGGGATGAAATTCTATATAGTTTTTTATGGGTAGGGGAAGTTTTACGACCCTTGACCCATTAAACCCGTTTAAAACCCATTGTATCATTTAAAAAAATATATAACTGTGTCAATGGGAAAAAAGCTTTTTTTTTTTTATTCCTCTAAACATACTTTTTGGGGATGCGTGCTTTATAGATTATAGATCTATCACTCAGAAACACATATACCCTTTCTGTTAAAGAGCATAAAGGAATCATCTCAGACCTTAGGCAGTATAGTTTACAAAAAGCAAAGGTTAAGGGCAGAAGAAGTTTTCTGCAACTAGGCAATTCCCAAAGTCTTCTTTTCGACCAGTATTCTTGATACTATATCATGCTTTCACCCCTCCCTTTCTCCCCTCCTCCTCCCCCTCTTACAGGCTCCAGGTCCCAGGCTGTGTGACTCCAGCTCCCTCTCTCTCCTCTCCAGCTCTCGGGCCTTCTTCTCCAGCTCCTCCTGCTTCCTCAGGAGCTCTGCTGTGGTGGCGTTCACTACAGTCTGCTACATTTAAAACACAAGGTAAATAATGCCTCAGATCTGCATGTCAAGTTTTAGTGAGATAGTTTGTTCTTGTGTCCCAAAGTCATGAGCCAAAGATTATGTGAATGGCCTTGTCTCATAAGAGATGCAGAACATTGTAATGTGCTCCCAAGGTGTGTACATTTATTAACACCGACAGATAAATGACAACTGTTTTCCGTGACACTAAGTACTCCAGGAGATGCAGAAAACACTTGTCATTTGTCTGATTAAGAGCAGTACACTCAAAATGTCACCTCTGTATCAGTGTTACTAAATTTACACACATGATTGGAGCACATGATTACAGTGTGTGGACTCTCTTTCATTCTTCATGCTTCGGATTTGGCTCAGCACCTGTTGTTGAAAACTAGGATGTGCTTATTTTTGTTCTTTTCTGCAAAAGAGATGCCCAATATTATGTACAGCGTTTCTAGGACATCACCCCTAATTTATGGACTGCATAAATACATACAGCATGTTACAGTGCATAGTCATGTGACCTGCCACAATCAAGTGTGGTATCTGGCAGTGTGGCAGTTTTACATTTTTCAAAAACCCCAAGCACTTAGGAAGTCCATCAAAATCACTGCTGTCTTTGCCTTTTAGTAAATATTCTTGCTTTTCAAATCTGCAGATGTGCTTAAGTACTTCGCTACACTCAATACACCTGTTAATTTGTCACATCCACCTATTAATCAAGTGGAGAGAGCGGTCTGTTGCAATGTGGAGATGTGACAGGCAACGTTTTTAAGCTCAAAATCAGCTGTCTTATGCTATGAGTTATACATCTTGGTCTGCTGGATAAAAAAAGCAAGAAATGCTACTGCAATAACACTGATAGGTTATAATGGATCAAGTGAGCATGGAGTGAGCATAGAGTGTGTCTGAAGATACAACAAAGCACCACACTTAATCATGAAGGCCACTTTTAATCATGAAGAGACACTTGACTAAGGAGTACATCCTCATATTCCCAATGCCATTTTTGAGATCTGCTTCTTAAGGTTGAATAGTCTGAGATCACATTATTGTATGTCCACACTTGGAACGAAAATTGTTCTTATGTATCTCCTGTGGCTGTATCTATTTTAATCTGTGTCTATATTACTTTTTCCCACACTCCCTCTCCCATCTCTTAACATTTCTTGTATTCACATTGCAGCTGGATTGCGTCCAGAATATGTAGAATTATGATTACAAGGTCTGACCACATCCATATCTGGTTTTGAAGATCCAATTGCAATGTGAGTAAAATCACAGTTTTGTGTGTCCAGGTCTGGCACTGAATATGTTCTTGTGAGAGATGATAGAGGATGCGCTGGAATGAGAAGTTTAACAACCATAGTGAAAGTGTCTTTACACTGGGCCGGTAGGTTGTGTACCTGGGAGTTATAGGAGCCATAGTTGCGCGGCTCGGTGGGCGTTGTCCTGCTGGGTGGGGTCTGTGCAGGAGCAGATGGAGCGGAGGGAGAGGTGGCTTCATATGGTGGTGGAGGCTAGAAAATATTTAGGAAACATAATTATCAATGACAGAAACCATACACCAGTATGTTGTCATAGGGCACAACAAGTGAGTCACCCTCGCCTTTGTTTGGGAGCAGAGCGGTGCATCATAACATCTGTATGGTCTTTACTTTTGCTGGACATTTTAAAACATATGAACAAGACACAGAAAGGGCCTTGTTTCCACTGTATTCCTTGGTGTAACGAAGTACAATGGCAGATCAAATCATCGTACTCTGTCCCTCAAGATGAAACCAAGCCCAGGCATAATAACACTATGTGAGACTGTTCAGTATAATAACACCATTTCAGTTATCAGCAATTATCCTTGGCCTCAGCGATGAAGCACAAATATTTCTTACCCCAGTTTTATTGTCAAAAGGATTGTAAAGGTCCAGTGTGGCATATCCTGTGTTGCTGCTATGTTGAGTCACAGCAGGGTCCTAGCAGGCAAATCAAACAAAGGATTATTTCATCAGTACAGTAATCTGTTTGACATGGCTTGCGAGAACATAAGCCTTATTTAACAATTGTTGTGTAGATTTTTAGTAAGGGCTGCAACTGGGCAAAGATTAAGTAGGGCAGGCCAGCCACACCACATCACATGAGCAACAACACGCCTGCTCTTACATACCAACATCAATGCCTTTCATCCATCAAACAGACAGAATACACTGACATTATGCTAGCTTTCCATTACAAATCACCTGGAAAGGGTTGTGGTCGTCCATTGGCTCCGGAAAGCTTGTGTACTTTGACATCTCGATGGAGAGGGCTTATCGGCCTGTCTCTGTTGTTCGAGAAATGAAAAACACTCAGCAGGTTACGGTTAACGTCAAGCTAACGTTACTCACGGAGGCAACGGACACCAGCCGTTCAAATTCTCCGTTTTTTTCCTAAACGGAGAGGCGGACTGTCGGTGTTGGCTTATCCAGTCAGCTAGCTATCCGTCCCTCTTCGGCTTATCATTGCTCCAGTCGATAGTGCTGGCTCATAGCGACGAGGTAAGCTAGCTAACGTTAGACACTAGACGCAGTTTTAGCTTGCTACGGTTAGCATACTCCGTAGTCAAAATAACCATCCGCCGAGCCTGTCTCATGTGACAGCTACTGTCCACAACAAATCTGATCAACTGAACACGAGTTCACGTTACAGGCCTAATCACTCGTCGCATTCCCTTTCCTGGCGTTTTTCCTCCCACTCCTGATTGTCAGATTCTGGTTTGCTAGATTTGCTCACCAGAATTTTGGCGATTCAAACCGAAAGCGCAGATCCGTTAGTCCAAAAAAAATATACAGCGGTCCAGGAAGTAACCAGCTACCGAACGCCACGGTCATGTGACTGCTGCGGCAGAGAAACACGTGGAAGCTGAAGGGGGCGTGGCGACTCGTGTTTGTTTCTTGCTAAAAATACATGGTGAATTTTCCCTTTGCTGTTTGTTACATGCTGGACCAGTTTGATGTTGACCGTGCTTTAGAGGCCCTGGTAGGCACGAGGCAAAGCGGGGTGAAACCATTTGAACTTCTGTAAAGCATTGTCTGTCGTGTTAATGCCATTATAACAAATATTATAAATAGTAATGAATAAATTGTATTGACAAACGATAGCCTGTTGAACACTAGCTAAAGAACGCGATTGCAAACATAACATAAAAATACATGTGTTGCAAAGCGACACTTAAGCGGTCACAGGTGTTTGTTTCTCAGACATTCAGAACTGAGGACCAGAAATATCGGTTTAATTATTAGCTCATTCCAGTGATTCCAGTTGACACACATACACTGAATGTACAAAATAGGACACTTACTCTTCACTGATGAGGTGAATCTAGATAAGAGCCATGATCGAATATTGATTTCTGTTATTAAATGTATACCAACCACAAGGAGAAGAGTAGATAAGCAGACCAGTGAGGTTACTGAGAACACACAGTCTGGAGGAGGCCCAGTAGTCCCGCTGCTTGCTCAGGCAGCACTGTGTGCCTGTCACTGTTTCAAAACCTGGAAAAGCCATCACTGCCTGTGAACCGACTTTTGTTAATAAAAAATCAATAATACTTTGCTGCTGTCTGGTAAAAACCTTTTATTTATTTTACTTGGGATGAAATTCTATATAGTCATTTAGTTTCCCATGGGTGCATGCACCGTTTAATCTGAGTCAGTTTGAGCAGGCGGACAGGCAATTTCTCAGCACAATGTCAATATTCACACCTAATCCCCTTGTACAGTCCCCTTGTACAGTCCCATCAGTCCCATATTTATTTATTTTTTTTGTTTTGTTTAATAATTGATGATTAATCTCTTGTTACATGCTTTGGTAATATTGTTTGTTTGTGAACTGTCATGCCAATAAAGCACCTTGAATTGAATTGAAGGATTTTTAATCTTTGAGACAAGATGTGGATTGCGCAACTTGAGCTGCAACTCAACATCAGGAAGATGTCCCTAATATTTTTCACCCTCAGTGTATGCTTTTTATCTCCTGATAAAAATAACAGAGGCTATACACACTTTGTTTCACTGTCCCCTATGCTGTTACTCATCATTGGACCAGTTTGGTGAATGACCATGATTGGAAATTATTTGGAATTTGCCCTATAAACACGTTGATTAAAAAGTAAGTGAAGCCTCTTCCCAAATATAGCTATTACCCTACATTATCTTGTTATGTTAAAAGGGATATCTGTGTAAATTGTTATTTTTGTGACATACTGTATGTCCTTAATCTGCTTCGTTTATTCTATTAATCCCATATCCATAAATCTAAATTGAGTTATTCCAAATCTTAATGCTATCTGAAAACAAAACCAAACAATATAAACACAAATTTCTCCCCTAAAAATAAGACAGCTGTCAAGACAGTGAATTCATGTATTTGATTTGACATATTTTATAAATGCCTCTTTCCCCTGGTTCTGCGTTTATTTGACTGTTGGTACTTTTTAAGACGTTGTGCTGTAATAAGAATAAAAAGGCAGAATACTGTATTTATTGTCATTACCACTCCTTCCAGTAGGTGTCACTGATGTGCCTCGAAAGATCAAGTGTATGTGTGCGTGTGTGTTTGTGTGTGTGCGTGTGTGTGTGAGTGTGACCTATCACATTCCCATAGGCGTCTGAATTACACTTTGGGTTGGGGCAAAAATTCTGTCATAGAACTGGTGTGTGAGTGAGTTTATGAGTGTGTGTGTGTGTGTGTGTGTGTGTGTGTGTGTGTGTGTGTGTGTGTGCATGATTTAACCAGATCCCTATGTTTTTTGCTATGGCTCCTTGTGCTGCACTTGCATGTTAACAGCACACTTTTGTCAGGTGAAAACCAGAATCTCCAGAATGTCAACTTTTCAGCAACAACGAAAAACAGACTTGTTTTCAGCTTCATGCATTTTCCAGTTCATCCAATGAGTTTTGAAAGGTTTTCATAAGCCCAAGAATCGTAGAACTTTCTCGATCCATAGAGGACGATGTAATCCCTTGATTTAAGTTAATACATAAAAGTCACCAAAAGTGGATTTACAAGGTTTTCACCTGGCAATAATGAGCAGTAAACTTCTGAATGCTCCTCATACTTTTCCCATGGGTGCGTGCACCGTTTAATCTGAGTCAGTTTGAGCTGGCGGACAGGCAACTTCTCAGCACAATGTCAATATTCACACCTAATCCCCTTGTACAGTCCCATTAGTTCTGTTTCAATCTCTTGCCCTTCACGTCACGAGGGGTCACATGGGTGACTGAGGGGCAGTCATATGACAGCATTATAAACACATAGGCCCCCCCTCTCACACACACACACACATGCACACACACGTGCACACACACGGTCTAATAAATGCACAGTAGACCCTTCTCCCCATCATTTATGAGCAGAGTTGTTTACATAGCATGGCCATGTTGACTCTATTTGTGTTTACTTTTATGCCCTTGTGTAGCAGCATCTGTGTTTGTCAGCTGCCTGTGAGTCATCATTTCCGATAATGGCTCTCTGTTATGATTGGTCCAGATGGCGCCAAGTCAAAAGTTGGAGTTGGGTGACTCCCGATCCTAAAACCACAGCATTCCACAGCCAATCAAGCGATGCAAGGCTCCATGACATCACTGCCTGTGGAATGAACTGGCATAACAGTTGTGTGTGGAAAGTGACCTGGGTAACAAGGAGGGGCTGGGTGGTTTAAACTGCTCCTATGAGGATAACAATCATTAGTCAAACTGGGTGTTTAATCAGAATCAGGCGTTTTATGTACATGCATGTGTGTGTGTGTGTGTGTCATGCATGCTCATTTTTTATTGAGCAAATTGCAAGGAACTTTCCATTCACCCCAGAGTGCCGTTACAGTACTGTGGTTTTGTTGAGTAACATGGGCTTCACTGAAGCCACTGAAAACATACTTTGTCCCTGTGAGACATAAAAAAATGCACGATAATTGATGTTGTTTAACCCACACATACTTGATCACTCACATAATCTCTCTCTCTCCCTCTCTTTCTCTCTCTCCCTCACACACACTCACACACACACACAGACACACTCACATTTACCCAGTGAGGTTACTGAGAACACACAGTCTGGAGGAGGCCCAGTAGTCCCGCTGCTTGCTCAGCACTGTGTGTATAAACTGGGAAGAACTTCAGAGGAGTGCCTGTCTGCTCACCGTTTCAAAACCTGGAAAAGCCATCACCGCCTGTGAACCGTGTTGCTCTCCTCAGGAAGTGCCTGAGAGACCCTGAAGGACCATATTTCACAGCAAGGTGAAGTCTGCCCTGGACTGAATCTCGGAGTAAAGTCTTGGGTGAATAGAGCATGGGCTAGGGGGATTCTGAGTTCTGCTAAATCCATCATTTTTAGATGACGGCCCTGTCTCTTTGTATTTCAAGTTTGTTTGTATATTTTGCTTGCGCCCATCAACTTGAAAAGTGGGTTTGGAGAGGGAGCAGCTGGAAGTCTCCCCGCACAACTTAAGTGAAAGCCACTTAACACTTTGTAACTGGGTGCAAAGCCAGAGAAGAAGGGGTGGGGGACTTTTCATTGAGCTCATAAGTAGGTACAGCTGGGAAAGGGAGCGGGGGGAATAGTGCTTCTCCTGATTTTATGAAATTATTTTCTTGTGGCGAACCTCTCTCTCTTTCTCTCACTCTTTCCTCACCACTCCCTGTTTCCCCCTTGTCTTTGCCAAATGTCTCTCAAGGTGGCGTTTACGAAATATGGATCGTCTTTGGGAGTTTTCAGACTAATTGGGCGCGTTTGTGTGCTGTGGTGAAAGAGAGCACACAGAGGACAAAACGCAGTGGATGAGAATGGATGAGGGACGGAGAGGAAAGGGTGTGGACTAATCAGGAGAGCATGAGTGGCAGATAATGATGTAAAGCAATACGCAGAGAGAAGACAGGGGAATAGGAGGAGGCAGCGTAGAGAATACTTCTTTGAGAGGGAACATACATTTTGGCTTCTCAAAAAAAACACTGACGCATGATAAATTCATATAAAACTGTGTGTATTAACAATTTGAAAAAAAAGGATTTAGATACTGTAATAAAGTTTTACAAACAAGGAATGTATGACATCTTTATGTAGTACATAAAGAGTAAAATCACTTTTTGGTGATAGAGCAATGCGATCTACAATATAACAAGCAGCTACCAATATCCACTCATGTAAACTGATGCCTTTCTCAACAGCGCACTGTTTGACAAGATCTGACCAAACTCTGACCGCCTGGAAGTATGAAGAAGAAAACAAAGGGGAGTAAATGTAAACCATGCATGAAGCACAAAACTGAAGTGCTGTGTGACCGTCTGGAAGGCTCCTCATTCTCTCTCATAAACTCTGGTGCACACAACATCCCCGGCACTCATTGTCTGAAAGAAAACAGCGACAAAAGACAAAATTTAAAGCCTTTTTAGCACCATAAAGCTCGGACAATAAGCATTGTCATCTACGTTTTAGGGTCTTATTTAATCTGAAATACAAATGCACTCTCCAAAGCCTCCAAAGTCCTGTCTAGGTGCTGTAAAACAAAATAATCACCAGTATCAGTTCTCCGTCGTTGGTCAGTTCCCGGGTCCAGGCTGTCTTGGGTCCCTCGCCCTTCTGTAAAGTCTGTTCGCAGCTGATCTTGTTGGCTGTCTCCCACTTAGGAAAACTCTGCAGGGATTCACACAAGAAGAGATTGACCGTGTATGTGAATGACAGACATCGGTGAAGTGTACTGGACATTATGGGGCTTAGCAAAGCTTGGGGTTTCGTGATAGCTGCAGCTCAGTGGGCCGATCTCTGCATGTTACAACATTTTATAGTCTGTCAGAAGCCATGTCCTTCACCACTCACTCAGCATCAAGAAATGAAGAACAGATCCCTGCATTATCACCAAGAACGACTCTCGAGTTGCACTGAAATGGTTTCCATATGTCTCTTCTACGCAGAACTCTGGCAAGCTATGCTGTCCCTGGCCAAGTGGTCTGCTGGTATGCATGTGTTAATATTATATAGGAATGTTATATGAGAGGTGCCACGGGGAAGCGATGTGTACCGTGCAGGGGCGTCCGTCCACCGTGGACTCGCTGAAGGACTGGCCCACGGTGAAAGAGACATGGGTGGTGCGGACGCTGGTGGACGTCTGGATGGACAGAGTCTCTCCCTGCTGGGTGATATCCACTGCCGGGCTGGAGGCCGCCGCCACCGCCATCTTCCTCAGGAACACGTTCACTCCTGACCACAGGGGAGTAAAACACAATCAGGATGAACACAAAACAGAATGGACAGCAAGACGAAATCTGTTATGTATCATCTGCATCACCTCAATGGGTGTTGATTTATGAAAGATGGCAAAAAATATCATCAGAATCATTTTAAATTAGCAATTAATTTGATATGGTTAAAGAAATAGTTCACCCCGAAATTAAAATTCAGTCATTACCTACTCAACCCCATGTCAGCCTTCTCTCAAACTATTGAAGTTAATGAGGTCATCATTTACAGCTCCAAAAACGCACAAAATGTCCATCAGATTTCTCCAAACAGCTTGTGCAGCATCATCCAAGTGTTTTGTAGCCAAACAATTACACTGTGGGTCCAAAAGTCCAATATTTACTTCATTATCTCCCAGATTTTCCTCACTGACAACACTCACATGCACACCCTTCTGCTCTTGGCACTTTCTCTAACAAAGCATTGTCAGTGAGGAAAATAGAGGAGTTAATGAGGTATTTGTTTTGGGTCCACAGTGCAATCGTTTGGCTACAAAACACTTGGATTATACTGTTTGGAGAAATTTGATGGACATTTTATGCTTTTTTTGGAGCTGTAAAAAGATGGCCCCGTTAACTTCAATAGTTTTGGAAAAGGCTGAGATGGAACTATGGGGGCTAACTCACTGTGTGTTTGGTGATCCTACAAACTCCTACGTAGATAATGACTGAATTTTCTATTTGGGATGAACTATTCCTTTAATTAGTGCTGACGCAGTACAAGACAGCTGCACAACATGGGATTGACACAGCAAGACAAAACGAAACAAGACCTCACGTATCGTGCAGACAAGATGCATTGTGTGACAGCAGGCTGGAAGAAGGATTTATCACTGTAGCGACAGCGGCATAATTGGTAGCAACAACGGCGCAGTCACTGATGTGCAAAGTACAACTAGGTTGACACATAGACTGAATAGCTTATATCAACATCTACGTGCAGATTAGCAGGGTGGGGTCAGTGGGGGTGTGATGCTTCTTGCCTGCAGCTTTCATTCATTCATTCCCAATGTAAAAACACTTGTTTGACACACATAGCAGAAGGTGGCTGCAAGTATATGAAACGTGTCTGGATTTTTTCATCTGTCTATTCATTTCAGTTGGATGGGTTTCAGAACAAAATCTCCAGACTACCCCACATACATCTGATTCAGTTTCCCTGAGGCCAGTCCATATTTGCTCATGGAATGGTATAACAAGGGGGCAACACACACACACACACACACACAGACATACAGACAGAGAGAGAGAGAGAGAGGGTTGGGGGGCCCAGGGCAATGACGGAAAGTCAGTCTCAGTGCTTGCTGGCTGAAGGGGCCCAATTCAAGGCTTAGTTCCGTTTACACTGGCTCTAATTACAATCGCATGAGGAGGACCTTGCTTCAGATGAGCAGAAATCTAACATTCTTCCACAGGCTATTTGTCTTCTGATTTTTAATGGATGCCACTGGCTGGCCCTACCCTGACCTCTCTCTCTCTCTCTCTCTCTCTCTCTCTCTCTCTCTCTCTCTCTCTCTCTCTCTCTCTCTCTCTCTCTCTCTCTCTCTCTCTCTCTCTCTCCTGCTCTATATACAGCCTCATACAACAGGAGCAACCTTCCCAACAACATGGGTTAGAAGGGAAATGTTGAACACTGGAGCAAACAGGAGTCAACTTGTTTAACCACACAGAGCCACTTGTATTCTGAGAGGAAATGGACTTAACAAGTCTCCCTGAGGCCACTGTGATCATTTGAGTCGGATATCCAATTAATAATCTGATGGACCAAATGATTGACAGGTCTTTGTTAAGCTGATACCTCCTTTTCCTATATATATTTTTTTATTTTAACTGTGACCTGGATTGGGACCGGGCTGTAGTAACATATACATTACAGCAGTTAGACTTCTGGTTAAATGCATATTAATATCAAATTTTAAGGATTTTTCTTTTTAAAGTAAAGCATTTTCGCATTTGTTTGCTAAAGACCGAAAATATGATGTAAATTGACGTCTAATTTTGGGTTAACCCTGTCTTGTTCTGGGAGACTTTGGACAGGAAAACTAACAAAACATTTTCAAAAACAGTAAAGCAGTAAAACATTTTCAGTAGACACCATCACTCTCTTTTTCTTCCAGCAACTTAAATAGACATGTTTAGCTCTGCAGCAAATGAGAGTTAATGGGATACATAAAATGTCCCAAATGCTGCATGACAGTTACTCACCCAGTGCTTTCAAAAGTTCTTCGAATTTTTCCGAAGATTTCATTTTCCATTTGCCCGAGAAGTCTGTGATTTTATTCTCCATTTCAATACACGCAGATGCCCCAAAACGATGGTTGCAGAAAAATAGAAACTATAGTCTGAACTGCAGAGCGTGTGTCATTCGCTGGCCCGGGTCTGTCTCTCGTTTACCGTTAACCGGCTCGTAATGCGGTCCCTTCTGCCATTCATTGGCTCAAACCTCTGCAGGATCTGCTGGTCCAGCCTGTGCTGGGTGGTGGCAGGGAGGGATCATGCATGGCGATTTCCCCCCATCCTGATCCACTGTGGGCTTAATCTCCACCTCTGTCTGCTCCACCTCTACATATTAGCATGGTGAAAGATTTGGATCAAATTGTTGCTATGTGGATTGATGGGGGTGTTGTTACTGGTAAATACGTTATGCCAAATTGGATTTAAATTATGAAAATGCAGCTCTAATTAATCGTTTGATGTTGATGAACAGCCATTAGGAGATTAATTAATGAAGTAAGCCTATTTAAGTGATCTTTCTTGGATGTGCTATAGGCCCATGTGGATCACTTAACAAGAAAAACAAATGATGGATTAACCTTTTCTTTGAAAACTTCCAATTTGAAGCCATCCTGAGGGAGATTAAGATTTTGGAATGTGAAATCAGATAGTACAGGGTTAAACTACAGTTCAGCTCCTAGAGGGGGGTGGGAAGTTGGTACTAATGAGATAAGGCAGCTAGTTGGAGGCATTCAGCAGCCATCAGCCTATAGGTTAAAAACATTTACACTCTACAATTAAAATCAGGAGACAAACATTATATCCATTAATCCACCAAATAAACAGCCATATGGTTTTACTTATCAAATAGACTGCCCTCTGGTCCAGTCTCTGTCTGAAGGAGACAAGGAGACACTTTCCCCACTCTGACAGGTTTCATGTCTTTGCATGTTGTGTTTGTAAACAAACAGAGACACAAGACACTGTTTACCTTTTCAGTCAGGTGCTTTAGCGGAAACTGGAGGCTATGCAGCAATTACTTTAAATGTACATCCTATACACCCATCAGAGTAATCAACATAGGCTACATTACATATACATATATTATAGTATTGTAATTACAATACTACTTGAATTTCCAATTACTTCACATGTGATATTTGACCCACCATTAAGTTGCATACTGTGTTGTCTTGTTTCACTGTTTTGTTTTGTTTTGTTTTGTTTTGTTTTGTTTTGTGTTGTCCATGCTGCTATCAGTTTTACTCTTCTTTGAAGCTGAATTGAACTGAACTGAATTGAATTACACTGATTTATTGATTGATATTGTAAAATAATTAACTGATGACAAGAACAGGGGATGACGTTAAAAGATATAAAGCGGATTTGACTGGCCACATTTTCTATCACAGGAATTTAACTGCCTTTCTTGATTTGCCGTCCTTTGTAGTGGGAATCCCCCGAGGTAACTGGGTTGGTTTGTATGATCTGCAGAAGAGATAAAATGCTAATGGTTATGGGACTCCTCTCTCTGTCACTGTCTCTTTTACTCTCTCTCTCTCTCTCTCTCTCTCTCTCTCTCTCTCTCTCTCTCTCTCTCTCTCTCTCTCTCTCTCTCTCTCTCTCTCTCTCACACACACACACACACAAGGATATTTCATGGAGTCTGGATCAGAAGTGATACCTCTGGAAACATGATGAAGTGCATTCAACAAACAAAAGAGTCATGATGGTATCTGTGCAGGTTGTCTGAGCTTTTCCTCCCTTACCTCCCATTTAAAACACTAGAGTAACTACAGTATAGGCCTAATTATAACACCAAGTGAATTAACCTTGGAATGGGCAAATAAAAGTACTTCTGAATGCAAATTAGTACCATTCAGGCCAGCATTCACCGTTGGCTGACCTCAGTCCGTGCTATTATCTGTCCAAGAATATGGGATTAAGAGACGCAGGGATGAGAGAAAGAAGGGGAGAATGACCCTGATGAAAGGAGAACACTGGACACCCAGTCCCTGTTGCTATGGCAACGGGTACAGTTTCATAAATCTGCCGGATTGTTGTGATTCCCCTGAATGCGGTCTCACTTTACATAGACCATAATAATAATCGCTGAGGAACAGTTAGTCCAAAATGTCCAACATGCCTTCCCTGCCCTTTGGTTCCCATATAAGAGTGGATATTTATTTGTCTGTCTGTCTGTCTGTCTGTCCATTCACTCATTTTGGATTCAGTCATAACTTACTTCATTTCCATTATTTACCTAATTTGTGATGTCTGACGATCTTTCTCCATATGATTTATAGAGCCATGACTTCATCATTGAAATCCCCTGCCAACAGCAATAACTAGTTTGGATTTCTTTACGCCTGCAAGTCACACTGATAAATCAGATCACAAGGATCAAATGTAGGTGAATGCATCTCTTTGGGAATTTGGCTTTAAGCACATGTATGACAAAAAACCCTTGAAAGCATGCAACACAGTAAGTAAAATGTTCACTAAAGCATTTCTGCTGGGGACAGAGGTCAGCAAAATGGTTGAGTCAAGCGTCACCTAGCGTTGATTTTCTGCAGGGTTTCTAGTATGCGGAACTATTTATAGTTGTTTCCACTCGGTCCACTTTTCTGCGAGCACCACCGGCCTCAACATGGCGAACCATCTTCGCTTCTTTGCGCGGACAATAATGGTTCATGAGGGCAACGTCGATGCAGCATACAAGACGTTGAACAGGTCAAACGCTTTGGTCAATACTATTATAATTTTTCTCACGTATTAGAATTAGCTAAAATGTGTTATTCTTAACCAGCGGCTAACTAGCTAGCGTTAGCTAACTCACCCTTCGGCTCAATGTCAGTGCAGCAGCTGCGCAATAACGTTACTGTTCATAAGCGGTAACATTGATGTTATGTTTGTTTGAGGGTTTTGTTTTAGATACACACCTTTCTCTCTGTTTCTCTTTGTATGAGAAACAATACATGGAGAGAACGGCAGGTATCGATATAGGTATTCATGATTCTTATATCTCAATTTAATGGCGATAGGTCATAGACTCAGAGTATCCTCTATTTCGGGATGAAACCATAAACTCACTTTTTTTTTTTTTTTTAATGTAAATCAATGTTCAGGGCAGTTTATGATGAAACACATGCATCCTTGATAATACATCGTGTTGTCTTCATGGATTTTATGTGCAACTCTAAGTTTTTTGACACCAACTAGCGGTGGAAATGATGAAGTGGGTATTCCACATTCATCCGTCATCAAATTACCACCCCTAACTCCAAAGGCCAGCCCCCGCTCCCATCCAAACCCCCCCCTTCCTGACATGCACGAGCTCAAGTACATAAGAGGGCGTGCGTCCACGTTATCATTCAACCTCCCTCCTCCAGCCCCGCCCCCCTCCACCGTCCTATCACTACCCACAACTTTGTATTTTTCATAACTGGGGAGTGGGCGAAGTCAGGCATTTTCTGTCTGTTTCATCACCCTAAACTTTAAACTTGTCAGTTCACTACAACAATTCTACAACTGCTCTGCAGTAAGATCGCTGGTGTAATTGTTGATCTAGTCTCAGACTCCCACCCATGGCTGGAGTCAACACACTTTCAAATCAGTCAGATCAGGAAGAAGAATTTCTCCAAAATTTAAAACTGGAAATAAGTTTCCAAGTTCCAGTATATTCAGAAATTTAGAACGACTGCTCTTCCAGTGTTATTTGTATTGATGTGTTAATCTACATATTGAGTGAGTTGGCCTCAACCCTAGTCCCAGCTGTTCACACTGTATTCCTTTACATGTTCCAGGGTCCTGGCTCAGGATGGGATTATTGAAACAGTGAAGCGAAAACGCTACTACGAGAAGCCTTGCCGAGAGAAACAGCGGAGGAACTTTGAGAACTGCAAGCGCATCTACCATGCCGACATGGCCAGGAAGCTCGCCTTCATCTCCAAGGCACACAGACAGGATCCCTGGGTCGGCTGCTAGTGAAATGGAGTGTGATGAAATAGGACATTTTCAACGGACCAGTCAGGACAGGACCAGCAAACTGGAAGAAGGAAACAAAAAAGAAACATCATAATATCAAAATGAACTTAGGGACTTCCATGTGGTCACATTGTTTAAAAGTAAAAGGAAGACATCACCTGTGCATCTGTCATTGTTCAAGTTGACTGTGGCATTTTTCCTTTGCACAAATTTCAAAGGACAAGTGCAGTGCTATTCAGAAAAGAATAAAATCTTTTGTACTCATATTTTTGGTTGTAATGAGCATGTTACTGTACTCTTGGTTGATTACATTTTGTTGTGTTCTTCATCTGGGGTCTACCCAGTAGGGATGGGACGATATGCTTATCTCACGATACGATTCGATACGCAATATGGGGTTCACAATTCAATACAACCACGATACGATGTAATAAATAAAAGTTCAATGACAACAAAGTGTGCCTGCAGAATTATGTTTATTTCTGAGCCACAAATCTTTGGAGCAATGGCATTGGCTTGCTAGAAAGTAAACAATTTTAAAATGGCATTGCAAAGTGCAAAGAATATAATTTAGATGGAGAGCTTGTGAACTTGTGATGGTCAAGCCATCCCATTTGCGATTACTACAGCAGAGTAAAATGTAGCTAATATCGCGATTCATTTTTCTCCCCCACTACACGTATTGTCACAATTATGTATTGTGATATGTTGAATTTCGACATATCTTCTGATCCCTACTACTCACACAATCTTACTAATGAAAAACAGTTAATAAATGAGTGTCATTGTCTGACCATTGTTTTAGTTGGTGAGAAAATTCACCATTTCATTCTCGGTCACTATTTACCACAGAACTCCACTCTATAAACGCCAAGATGAAACGATCAGTATTTAAACGAAGATGTCTATAGGATACAGATATAATTGAATGTGCATAAAATTATGTTTATCTACATTGAAGCTTCACAACTAGTTGTCAGGTACCGTTCAGAGAAAATGTAGGTGCCCTCATTGATTTCACGGGGTGGGGGAGATGCAAACATCGCCGGGGATGTTTTTGTGTGAATGGGGTCTCGGCTCAAGCAGCAGCTCTCCGCATCTTATCGGGGTCATCTCTGTACAGTGTGGTGTTGATGCACATTCATGATGTCAAAGCCGCCTCCCGCAAGCTACATTTGTAGCGTCCCTGCACAACAGAGACGCATCAACCACACATGGGCTGTCAGACCCATCGCTCCCACCACAGGGGGTTAAATGTGTGCACCCGCTCTCTCTCCCCACACACAGGGAAAGTTAAACATTTACACTGGGCTGGATTCTCTGTAGAGGTTACCAGGTCAGGTTGATATCCTGTCCTGTGGCTTCTGTCAATGGGTGGGATGGGAATTGGGGGGGGTGGGATGGGAATTGGGGGGGGGGGGGGGGGGGGGGGGGTGATGGTCAGTACAGTGGTTGACCTATATTTCACACTGAAAGAGAGTGAGTGCCACCTCTGACAGCTGTCAAGAATTGAACTGGAATCAGGAAATCACAGTTAAAACCATATGTTAGTAGAATTTATGGGGACAGGGAATATAGATGATAATAGTGTGTCCATCAGTTCAGTCACACTATCTCTATATGGAACATATTCTGTGACAACCAGTGGTGTTACATGATAGTGATGTTTTTGTTGCACCCTTCCCTACATGCACACACATACACTACCACCTTCTCCATCATATACACATTAGCAGGCATATCTATCACAGAGCAGACAACTGCAAACAAGTCACTCCTGAGCGGTCCACTGTGCCAACTCTCATTCCACAAACAGTAACCTGGTCAGCACCACGGACAGCAGTCCTCTGATCTCTACATCAAACACACTTCCCTCATGTAGC
The DNA here is from genome assembly GCF_048128805.1 of Centroberyx gerrardi. NCBI lineage: Eukaryota > Metazoa > Chordata > Actinopteri > Beryciformes > Berycidae > Centroberyx > Centroberyx gerrardi. The sequence continues at coordinate 17,249,910 of NC_136015.1, forward strand.
CTACAGCAGGGACAGACAACCATGTGCCATGGAGGACTGAGAGTCTGCAGGTTTTCATTCCAACCAAACACTACAGCAGCTGATTTCTCTGATGAGTTCCTCCTCTCTGGTTGAACGTGTGTTGATCAGTGAGATCAGCTGGTGTAGTGTTTGGCTGGAATGAAAACCTGCAGACTCTCAGTCCTCCATGGCACATGGTTGCCCACCAGCCTACAGCTTGAACACTGCAACCAAGTAATACAACACACCCAGCAGTAACACAAATCAACCTTGCTCCCACAAGTTGCCAAGGCTAAGGAACTATGGCAGTAATCCAAACAACCATCCAGAGAACGTTACTCATATGGCGGCCCACCACAGATTCCTTGGAAGGCTGATGGGCCACGGTGCAACTACTTTACTTCAGTTACACCACTGGTGTCAATAACGCATCACTACTGGTCTGAACAGATTATTCCGGCCCGTGGAGTACAGGAGGCACATGGGGTTCTGTACATGCAGCATGATCCAGGCAGCGTGCTTTATCACTGATATAAAGCCTCTCTCCATGGACGTATTACTCTGAGACAGACTACTTATCTCCTCCTCGCCCACAATTGTGCCCAGCACTTCATCTGTCATCTGTCTCACATTTCTCAGACTGTCCTGTTCCCTCTCATTCTGATTCACCTGCCATAGGCTATCTGTTACCCAGAATGTGATTCCTCTTGAGCCGATGTAAACAAGCCAGATAGATAGTTGCATTTTCATATCAACTAGCTGAGACTAATTAGTGAATTGGCAGAAGTGGTTGAGTCCCAATCTTTTTATCTTCCGATCACAAGTCTCTCAATCTAGCAATGCCTATCTGACATTGATTAAAACACCTAATATGTCTATAATGTGTTTGATTACGGTTAATAGCTTGCAAATGCAATAGTTTGGGGATACACCATAATCAAAAGCACTCTCTCAATTGGTAGTAGCCTAATCAGTGGTCAAGTAGTCAACACAACAGGGTATTGTTTGTGCGTATGACATGCAGATGAGGTAATTCGCTCATAGCCTATAGCAATCTTATTATCTAATTATGTAATGCTATGTTCAAAGCTCTTTATCTATCTCTAATAGGCCTATGATGCCATGTGTCTTATTCTCTTAAGTCTACCCCATCTAAACCAGGAAACTAGTTTAATTCTAAAAACACAAAACCCGCTTCAGAAGAAAGTGGCTCTAAAAACATGATTATAGGGTCCCTTTTGGCCAAGTTTGCTGCAAGGTAGACTATTCCTTAAAAGTGCATTCATTACACAGCTATTCAACCCCTTGATATTCTGAAATCTTCCAAAATCTCTCCATGGGCAGCTGGAGGGCTTCCTCCAACTCCATTATGAGAAATCTGTAATTTATGCCTTGCAGATCCCTGGTGGGAACCAACGTCATGGGAAATCACTCACTCACCCACTCACTCACTCACCCACTCTTTCTCTCGCGCGAGCGCACACACACACACACACACACACACACACACACACACACACACAGAAAAGAGACAGAAAAAGAAGGAAAAAAACAAGAACAACATCAACATAGAATAGAAACAGAATAGAAACAGAATAGAAATATGCCAACGCCTGGCTTCTATTTTGACTGTTTTACTTCCTCACGTGTTGCACTTCATCGCTGCAGGCAGATTAGCTCCATCTTACTTAATATGCCTGTTGCAAAATATCTACTACTGACTTGTCTGTACGTGCCAGCGCTTCAAAGTGAACGCCGCGTGCCTTGCTCGTTCGCCACACCATCAACACGTGCAGGGGGGTGCGGTGGGTGATATGCAATTACCAGCCAACCGGCGTTGAGAATGCCGCTGGTTGGTCACCCTCTAAGCCAATGAGAGCAGACCGAACTGCGTAGCAGCCAATGACAACGTTCGATGCCGCACGTGTAACTGCCGTGGAGTTCAGTGGTGCTTTTTTCACATGTTCGCCCTCGCTGGAGCAAGGGAGCTGACGAGTAAGGAAACGAGAGGAAGAAAGGGGAGGGAAAGAGAGGAAGCTGGACAACAGTAGAGGCCAGCGCTGTGTGTGTAAACACATACGTCCGTTAGCTTTGTTGGAAGAAGTTGTTTATGCTTCAGATTGGTCAAATAACGTGCCTTCTTTTTACCGTTGCTGTTTGTTTTCCTATCGTGAATCCACGTCTGCTCCAGCCATAAGGTAAGTGCTCTCCTCTGCCATCTGTTTTGTTTCTGTCTTTATAAAACGTCAGCTGTTGTTAAAACTTTAAAAAATACAGTTATGTTTTGCTTCAGTGATACATTGTTGTGATGTCTAAATATGCATCGTTATTCGCTTATTTGGCTTTGCTGCTCTTTTCCAGTCATCCGACTTTCATTTAGAGATAACCAAGATCAAATCGTCCCAAAACCCTGCATGTACATGTGACGTTTCATATTTATTACAAAGATAACTAGAGGTGTCTTACCTCGATGTGGATAGCTACCGTATATAAATTATACAATTAGTGGCAAAATCATTGCAGATACAGCCACATCTGAGATCATTTACAAGACTGAAATATTTATAATGTCCCATCGTGGCAGGTTATCAGTTTATTATTGTTGTTGTTGTGGTTCCCAGAGTTCATCACAGTCCACAGTTGACGAAAACGTCCTCTGTCCTCATATGACACAGCTAGGTTCTACTGGAGCATAGAAAACACACACACACACACACACACACACACACACACACACACACACTCCTGATCATAATAACAGCTGTAGCTCAGTCATTGTGGCTTTGAGAGTGAATACTAATCATATGGATCATATCACTAAAGGGCATGGCACTGCATTAGAGTTGATCTGGGGACACATCCGCCAAAACAACCCAGAGGTGGGAATATAAAGTAGATGCAAGCCTTGTGTCTTGCAAAAGAAATTCCCTCCCACATACACGGTGGGATTTGTGTGTTCTCTCCCTCTCCCTTTGTGATGAACTATGAAAACTGATAGTTTGCCTTGTACTTAGCTTGCTTCTATGTGCTGAGACGTGGTGAATTTTCAGAGATTGTGCTCAACTTCTGAGCAACAAGCACACCTCTGATAAGGGCTGCTTGATATTGACAAACGGATCATATTGGGATTCTTTTGCTGAATATTGAGATTGTGATATGAATTGCGCCAGATTTGGACACCTTTTTTTCATGGAATATTGTTTTTTTCAGCACTTGGGGAAAAAATCAATTTGGACTGGAATTGATCTGGACATTGCAGAAGTTAATATTACTATTTTGATTGTTTTGCTAGTGGTCTTGTGGCAACTGAATGATCCCTTACTTTTTCTTGAATTCTGTTTTGAGGTTAGATGTCTACTATTCTCTATTATATTCACCCAATAGCTCTTTCTCTCCCACTCTTGTTCTCTCTCTCTCTCTCTCTCTTTCTCTCTCCAGAGATGAATTCATTGGTCAAATCTTCCAAATGGCCATCTTACGACTCGCTCCACTCCACCCCCAGCTTTCTCCTCAGCGAGAGTGAGCAGACTGAGGATGAAGCAGACGTCTTCTCCTCCGAGGGAGAGGGGGAGAGCGGACTAAGCAAGCCATTCTCAGCTGGTGAAGGAACAACGCTTTCTGGGAAATACTTTCCCTTCCCAGGTCACGCAGATGAGTCGTACTGCAGGTCTCAGAACGACCAAGCAGAACGCTGCCCTGACAAAGTGAAGCATCCAGCCTCACCCATGACTGGAGCTGCCACATTAAGTCCCTCATCAGCCACAGCAGGGGACCTGGCCTTCGCTCAGAAAGTGAGCTTTTTTAAAATGATTTGAAAATTCTGTGTCTTAGTTTTAGGACTGATCAATAGCTATAAATAACAATGGGTCAGACCTGTCCTGCACTGAAACTGATATTTTCTGAGTGGTAAAGTAAGCCTTTCTCTTCACTCCCTCCCCCAGTGTGCTGACTTGCGCAGGTTTATCAGACCTTTGTTTGAGCTTCTAAATGGACTGAAAACTGGACGATTTGACAAAGGTATGTAGTTGAGCAATACCAAACATTATTATTATTATTATCATCTGTTTTCAAATTTTACACCATCACATCCTGTAATAAAACCTCCAAGTGTGTATTTTCGTTGACACCGTATCTTTGATCTTTGGCAGGTTTAACTAGTTTCCAGCAGAGTGTTGCCATGGATAGATTGCAGAGAATTCTGGGAGTTCTGCAGAAGCCTGACATGGGGTAAGCCAGTGAAGGTCACTAATAGCAAGTAACAGGCCAATATTTAGTGATAGTAATGGGGATTTTGTAATTGTCAGTAATAACCAGTGTCGTAATTAATGCTTGTCCCTTCTCTCCCATTTGTCCTGCAGAGAGAAGTACCTGCACACCCTGCTGCAGGTGGAGATGATGCTCAAGCTGTGGTTCCCTCAGGTGGCATTTCAGCCCTCAGTTACTCCGATCCAGATCACTACTCCCATTCTCCCATCACGCTGGCGCCAAAACCAACTCCATATCCCAGTAAAGGTGGGCCTCTTACTGGATGTTCCCTTTGCTACCATCTGACAATGCCTTCTCAAATATGCATCACTCGTCCCAGAGTCCTTTGTGATCTTACCCTGCTATAATGAATAATATAATAAATGTCATTGTCAAACATACTCATGAAATATATTAAAGCAAAATAGGAAGGCACCACAAGATAAAAAGACAAGAATAGAGAGTAAAACACGAAAAACATCACATAAAAGCAAGTTTATAAGAATAGGTTTTGAAAAAGTGATTTAAGATTATACTGATTCTGCTAGCCTAAACACATTGTCATTGTTATTAAGTTTTTGGTTTTACCCTCCCGTTCCAGAAGCGAAAGCTGAGCTGGTCAGATCCCGACCCTTCCAGCACACTCTCACCCCCGTGTAAGCGCCATCAACAAGGGATGCTTGGGAGTTGCCAGGCCGTGACTTTTCCTGACACCGTCTCCACATGTCTACCTGGAGCACCTAAAAAACAGAGCAGTCCGGAGGAAGGAAAAGGCCGACCAGGCGAGGGACATGAACTCAAAGACAGCACTGTCACTTTAAGCAGGCCGTCATTTTTGTGTAGCAAGAAAGAAAATGAAAATTGGAAACGGCTTGTGATTTCTCCACCCTCCCCTTGTGGCAGCCCGGCGACACAAGACGGCTCGGTCTCCTCAAGCTCCACTATTCCCACAGCTGACTCACCTTAGCTGCCCATTGCTGCTGCCACATGGAGCTGCAACAGTGTGCCAGCCAACGTGATGGCGGAGGGCGGACCAGATGACATCAGAATAAATCTAGGGGTGGAGCCAGCCTCTCATGAGTCTGTGGCTGCTTTGCCGAGCCACACAAAACAAGCGGGGGAGGAGGAATGCAGAGAGACATTCATTAACACCCAACTACCCAGTGTGACATTACACCGGGGCCATTGCACTATATTACCATCAATTGTCTATCTTTTTTCTGTAAGGGAGTGTTACTTTTTTTATTCATAATGAGTTTTACTAACTTAAAAGATGGAATTGCTTTCCATATGTGATGTGACAAAGCAGTCTGTGCTCTATTTTGTATTTTTTCATATGATGGAATAAAGACCTAACAGTATAAGATTTTATGCCACTGATGGGAAAAACAGAAGTAATAGATTCTACCTTTTTTTTTATGAAAGTAAAGAAACTCAGTGGGTCATTGATGGTGCATTTACAAAATTATTTCAATCATCAATGCACAGAGATGACTGAAAAAAGGGCAGTTGGAAAAATGAAAATTTATTTTGCCACCTGAATGATTGTATCCCCATGCCATGCCACAGGCACTTAGCCACTGCCAAGAAGTGCCAAACAAACCCGTAGGGTTTTATTACACACTATTTCTTCACAGTGACCGCTTCTTTATTATAGAGCAGTTAACAAACATAACATATTTGATCCTGTGTGAACAGGAATAGTTGCACTTTGGATGACAACAAGGAGATATTACACAAATACCAACGTCCAAAGAGTCACGGTGTTATTTATTAAAGATTTGTTTAAAAGGATCAGTACTTGAAAACCTGGATTCTTATTGCAGCCTTTTTGAGCCAGTGATTGTGTTACATCTGAGTAGATTGAGTGCTTTGTGACTTCACTTATTTATTTGACTGCATTATATTTGTAATCTTACCATATGACACTGTGAATATGAGGTGTTGAATGGTATACAACATGATTTTTAGGTTATTGCCAAATATATTGTCCACACAAGTATTTTTGCATAGCTTCAAAGTAGCAAAATGCCCTGAATGAGACTCCTGTCATTGGGAGGACAATGAACAGCCTCTGTGTCACCCTTTTTTCTTTTCTTTTTTAATTTGTACAATTGACTTGCTATTATATCTGTCTCTCTCACTAATAGTGCTTTACTATTGATAATGAAGCATGGAATATCACAGAGACATGATTCAGAACAAAACCTTATTTTCATTCCCGTACACGTGGTTTCTATTCGATAGTATTTGGGTATTGAACCACCGATCTATCAAATATCATTCATGTTGAATGGACTTTTATGCCTGGTGGCTTCTAGCCAGTCAGCTGACATAGACAGGGGTAATCATACATTGGCTATGTAAAGAGTTACATTATCAAACATACATGGAGAAGTGTGTCATTTGAATAAAAATTGTAAAATTAATGTCCCAAAATGACCAGATGATCACTGATGTTTCAGGTGAGCTTATTATAGCCATTAACAGGCTGAGATGACCTATGTCATGCCAAACTCTTTATGTCAACCAAATGTGCTGCTGTGTAGTTTTTCTTCAAGCTCCACTGTTGTTTGCTTTGTCATTTCCATTGGTATTGATTTATTTGTTTTGAAAATAAACTTGTATTCAGGAATTCATGTGCTGGATAAAATAGTATTAGCAGTTCTTGCGCTGTTTTAGTTTACAAAAGGTAGTACCAGTACAGTACAGGGTTTGCTGTAAAACAAGAAATGTCCTGTAATTCGCAGCTTTCATTTTTAAGTTGGGGATAAATGGACAAGTACAGTAAAATCTACTTTGCAGTTTTATTTGACAGTCCTCTTCATATTTCTTTTTAACTTTTTTCTTTCTTTTCATTTCTTTTGTTCTAGACTAAGCCACAAAAAAATTGTGTTTTATTGTACCTAAAATGGAATTGTAATATTGTTGATTGACTGACTTTGATAAAAAACAAAAATGCACACATTTTTATATATTAAATCAATGATTTGGTTCATCAAAATATGTTTGTTGATGTCTGGAATGAAAAACACTGACAGACCTATAGTCTGTTTGAAGTGGGTCAGATTATCTGCACTGCCTCCAATAACAAAACACTGTTAAGGAGCAGAAGGACATGGATAAAATGATAGAGATTAAACATTACGGTTTAAAGATTAAAACTACAGCATTTATAAAGAGGTGTTAAGAGGAAAACATATGTAGTAGCCATGTAACAGTATGTGTAGTGGGTGGGCACAGTAGGCCTACATTTGCAGAGTGAGTTCAATTACTGCTAAATCACTACTATCATTTCCCAATTATAGATAGATAGATAGATAGATAGATAGATAGACAAACAGACAGACAAGAACACTCTGGAGGGTAGAAGAGGGACTGCACCGTGTGCTTAATCATCTTGCATTCATTGTTTTTCATGCCCATCCTATGCAGCCGGGTGTGGAGGGAAATGAGATAGCTGACAAAATGGCAAAAGGAGCCTCATAACTGAGTAATGATGATATTTTAGAGATCCCATTTGGAAGAGGAGAGGCTAAATCATTAATTAGACATGCAGTGATGGAATCATGGCAAAAGATGGGATGTGGATAGCAAAGGAAGGGACTATTACAAGATACAGAAATCTATTCATATGAAGCCTTTTAAAGGAAGATGCAGGAGAGAGGAGGTGGTTTTTTAGATTTGGACATACGGGACTAAAGTCCACTTTGTTTATTATGGACAAGAGTGCTTCAGATAAATGTGAGGAATGTAATAGTAAAGAAAACGTAGTACATGTATTATTATAGTGTAGTAAATTTGCTATGGAAAGGGAGACACTGTGGTAAGGTAGGTGAGACTGGAAGGGAGTGGAATCTTGAAGGAATACTGGGTGATAAACAGTGAAACCTTAGTAGGGCATTAGTTAGTTTTCTTTAGGATACAGGTTTACTAAATATAATCTAAATTATAACAGTTATGTAAACTGTGTTGTCATGCTACTAACTTACACACTCCGGCACAGTAGGCGGAGGTATCCACCTAAATAAGTTGATTTGCGATCCGCCATAAATGTCAGAGAAGAAGAAGAAGAAGAAGACGCGCTGCAGCAGAAAGCTTCCACGGCTGCGGGGGGCGCCATATTCACGCCGTGTTTGCGGAAGCGTCCCTTGCTACTCCACCAGCAACGAGTAAACAGACCGAGACTGTCGCAAGAAGCTAACTTTTAGCTTTGGTTATTAAATGATATAAATTATTATCGCATAAATATTCATTACGGATAAACTCATCTTCTTCCTAATTATAGACAGCATAGTCAACATATCATATGTTTTTGTACGCGGGCAGCTGAGCGACTCCTGAATGCGATAATGTGTGTGCTAGATTAAAGCTAGCTAGCTAAGCTCTCTGCTAGCCACAGCCACAGCTACAGTCGGCTTTAGGTGATGGTAGACAGCAGACATGGCTACAGGAGCAGGCGCTTCTGGCGGCTCTCTAGAGTCTTCTTTAGACAGGAAGTTTCATAATGTGTCCAACACTATGGATTCAATTCAAGCACTATCGACGTGGTGCATCGACAACAAGAAATACCACAGCCTGATTGTGCGAGGCTGGATGAAATGGTTGAGGAAATGTAAGTTGCTTGACTATCCGTTAACTGTCAGTTGCTACTTCAGGTAGCTAACGTTAGTGGGTGAGCTCGTTTTGTGTACAAAGATTTGACTGACTGGGCAGAGGAGACGTTTACAATCTGCTCATTATTACAATCATTGTCGCATGGCACGGGTAATTTTCCCGATGATTAACGTACTAACTGGTCCATTTGCACCAGGTTCTATACACACATATGTATGTCTATCCAACGGTAAGAAATCGTGTGTACAGTCCGCTCACACGGTTTGGAACGGTCAACTGTGGAGTTACAAAACGTGCGCTCCCAATCATAGCAAGGCTAACTACGCTAACTACATGGATGGTGTCCTAAACTTGTTAACTGTTTAGCTAGCTAGCGCCCAATGCTATGTGATGGAGAAACTTAGTTAAATATAAAGACAAGTCTGTTGGTTTCTAACTACCCACCCAACTGGAATCATTTCCCTAAGAGTCTTGTACCCTTTAAAATATTTCCATATGCTAACGCCAAATAATGATGCCGGATTTGGCTAACTTAGCTAGCTAAGAAAGTCCCAATGTAAACTGAAATGTTGATATTGACTTGGCAATGTTTAAACTTTAACTAAGCAGTTGACAAATCCTGCTCGATTCTTTGTCGATGTATTTTTCACTAAAGGCTCTGGTTCAGCTTTGACACTTGGATGTGACTGTCATGATACACTCGGCTGGAAATACCCTTTCCATCCATTGAAACAGTATTGATGAACTGTTTTGTATTTTATTGATTGATTCTATTGATGTGTTTACTGCTCCCAGGCACAGACACCCAAATCATTATGTCAGTCAGTGTTTCCCATAGTTATTTATTGATGTATTGTTATGTTTACAGCTCAGTTTTTTTTAAATGGCAAGTGATTTTAACCTATAATAAGCAATACATTTCTTGGTATTCCTGCTGATTCTTTGGATTATGTGACAGAGAGTGATGGATGTTGGTAGATGGGCTACATATTCATTCATATACTCACATGCAAAGACCGGGGCATGAATCTGAACTTTCTGTCCTCTTGCCGCAGTAGCTGGTGGAATTCAAAAAATCACATTTTAACTATTTTAGCAGACAAATTTGATTTTGAGAATATAAAGGAACCAGTGCCACATCACTGGTAGAGTAGCCAAAATTTTACCAGCATTTGGTTGGTGGCTGGTGTTAATTTTCCACCCTGAATGAGACTCTTGTTTTACCTGCATGCACAGTGTCTCTTGAGGTGAGGTCTCTAAGCAGTGATTGTCAACGTTTCCAACCAGTTTAATTATCTGTTTGTACATTTGGCTTTGTGTAGCTTTGGCTTTGCATGCATGTGCTTGACTGTGTGAGCACTGAGCAAGAGATGATCTTGACTTTGACTGTAGTGTGTGAAGCTCTTATGTGGATGTCAGTGGGCTTTTGCTGATTGAGGGAGCAAGGCCTGCTCAGTCACTGCAGTGAGTGTGTGAATTTTGTGCTTCCCATTCCACAACTGCAGTATGGTGCCTTCTTTTGAAACACTGTTTTCAACCTACTGGCCTTGCTTACATAGGAATTTATTGGATTGAATGCATTTCTTTTTACTCTGAAATGTATTGCTTGAGCATTGACAGGATTGACAATATGTTGTATGTTTGTAAACAGTGGTGTAAAAGAGACATGTGCTTGGAGTAATCATGGTCAAGGAATCCCCCCAAAGCTTATTTTCAATATACAAGTTAAGGTTTTCAGGAATATATGGATATATGGACCCAAAATTTTAATGGTTCAATAAAATCTGAATTGCATTTTTAACACTGGAGAAGAAATAGGGTGAAAGTGATATTATGACCTGAATAGAATATGGTGACTAACTCCATAGGGATGTTTGGATTATATGTTTATTCCACTGTGCTGATGATATCTGGGCCTAAAGGTGTGTAAATCAATATACAGCCATAAGGATAACTAAGTAGGGCTCAGGGAACTTTTGGTGGTGGTTGAACATGGTCTAACAGACAGACCATAAAGACCCGCTTGTCTATCATCAAAAGTCCTTTTTCTTTTGTCTCATATCCATCATTTGATGGGACGTTTATATAGATGAGTCAGCAGAGAGAAAGACTAGCTTCAGCTCATGGTTCCAGCAGTTATCCTTTTTACTTTATCTCCAATTGCTAGCAATGGCAGATAAAATGCACAAAGGGACATTTGCATTCAGTTGTCTGGAGGAAAGTTTATTGTTCATTTATTGCATAAACCGTTGTGATAATCTGAAGAGGTCTAATCTGAAACAAATGGTCCTGTCCATGTTAACTCGTGACCACAGGTGTAGGTTTCCATGGTAAGAATAAGACAAACTGGGTAACTAATTAAATTACAGTAGTTGTTGTGATTACCTTCTCTCCTAGACAATAAGCATTGTGTGGTCCTGAACATTTGCCACATGTTTAGGAATGCCGAATGTTTTTTTTTTGTCTGAGCTGTAGTCTATGTCGGTCTGTTTGGGTGATGAAAAATAGAAAAGGAAACAAAATCACCAGAACAAATTTGTCCCATGAGTGAGTTTGTTTGTTGAATGAATTGCTTTTGTTGTTTGTTACTGTTTTGATATTCCAATGCCAGGGTTTTTTATTCATATTCACTATGGCTGAAGATGATATGGGATTATTTATGAACTTCTAGATACCAAGGTTGCCTGTTAGACCTTTGGCAGCATTGTTTGACTGCCCTCCTCCTTGAAAGTGGAGTGTAGTCCCTGCAGTTGCACCAGACTCAGGGCTGTTGTCAACTCACCATCATCTGTCTTTCTCTCAGCTTGCTGTTTGTTTGTTTGTTGTGCTGAGCTTTGAATGCGGTGAGCTCAAATGCAGTGTTTACTAAGAAGTGTTCAAAGGATTTTGTACGGATCACAGTTTTGTACATTTATTTATGCTAGATGGATCAAACATTTAGATTCTCGCATGTCAATGTAATAAATGAATATGTTCTACATTCTAACTTGCTGTCATTTTGCCTTGTAAGTGTTGTGATTACTTGGAAGGCATGGAAGTCGAGCAACCTACATAAGTTGTCCTAACATTAAATATGCAATGTGGACATTTTTATCCAAAGCGGCTTACAGTATGAGTGTATATATTTCTTTAATGCTTGGCCCCGGAATCAAACCCCCTTTCCTTTAAAGTGTTACAGCAGCGTTTTTGCTTTGCTGGTACAGTCACAGGTGTTTAAACCATAAAGGTTGCACTTTGGGTTTAAATTGTTGAGGTGGTTTTCTTAACGCATGGCAAATTTATGCAAGGTAATGTAGGCTTAGTTTTGAATTAGTTTGCATAGCTATTTTGTACCCTTGAGTTTAAATGATTTGGATGTGAGTTATATCCATTTGTAGTTGTTGCTGCCTCAGGTATGCTGTCTCACCTCTTGATCGCAGTTTATTTGTTTATGCACTCTGATGAAAAATAATTCATTTTAAATTAGGGAAGTCGTTTCAGATACATACTTTTTTTTGCTGATGTATTACGTTTCGATGCACAGGTTGCATGCATTGTGTTTATTATACTTATGCATTGATCATGCATGCACGTGTAAGCTAAACCAGATGTTATTTCACTCTTTTTATTTGCCAGCTCTCTGTGAAGTTTTCAGCACAAAAACATTTTATCAGAAAATCAAAGTTACAATGAAATTGATAGCTAGATTGAAATTGATTTCAATACTGAAATCAATATCCATGTTTGATCAATTTCTTGTGTAGCACTCTGCACATAATTTACAACAACACAAATGCATTAGGGATTAAGTGTGAGTTTTAGTGTTGAAGTGATAAAGCATCATATAGCCATTGACTTATTTATTTCTCAGTTGCTCTTTCTTTGCTTTTATGATGAACTTGACTCTCTGATGATGGTCTCTGTGACTGAAATCTCTTAGCATTTTTGAATACTGTCTAAATAATGCAATAATAGAAAGAATGATGTGTCTTGTTCCATTCAGATTCACTGTTCTTTTAATATTGGGCCTCTACTCAGGCTGTTTGGGCACAAATCCTCCCTCAACAGACACTCTGCCTTCCCAGTTCACCTGACGTTACTCTCTTTCTTCTAACAGCTGATGCCTCACACAGGCTCAACTTGTTTTACGTCGCCAACGATGTCATTCAGAACTGTAAGAGGAAAAACGCCATGGTGTACCGCACGGCATTCGCTGAGGTGCTCCCCGACGCTTTCTTGCTGGTCAAGTGAGTAGTTTGTAAAGATCTGTTTTTTTATGGAGGGATAACCCCCACCCCAAAAATCGCTCTCTGATTAGTCATTGTCATTTATGTCAGACAGTCCCAAAATACTGAATATCTGATCCTTTGTTTGTTTAGTTTTTTTCAAAGAAGTACCACACCCATAAATAAAACAGAAATGACTCATTACACCAGAAAAATGGAAGCATCATCTCTCCTTTCCTCTTATCCTCTCCTCCCCTCTCCTGTCTGCCCTCCAGTACTGATGGGGACCCCAAGGTGATGAGGTCGGTGGAGAGGATACTGACCATCTGGGAGGAGAGGGGTGTGTATTCAGGGGCTCTCATCACCGAACTCAAGGGTTACTTGGTCAAAGAGGAGTCCCCTCCTGAGACACCTGTGGAGCAAAAAAGTAAGAATGTCAGCTCTTGTTCTTTTGTGTTTTTTCCTCCCGTTTCTAAAAGCAGATTTCACATACAGGCTTATCGATTTTATTATCTTTGTGTTAGCCTGCTTTATTCTTATGTAGCCCTGTTTGTGGCTGACACTTTTTATTTAATGCTATTTGCTTCTGTTTATTGGTTTACTGACGGTAAAGCACTTTTTAACACTGTTGTGAAAAATGTTGTATAAAGATGATTTATTATTTTGTCATATTTGATGTGACCCCTTTTCAGCTCCAGTTGATTCCAAAGCAGCTCTCAAGTCCAAGGTTGTTGCTGAGTTTGTGGTAAGCAAGAAACTAATTTTAAGTTGAATTTGACTCCCGTTTCGACTGTTCCATTGTTATTTTACAGTGGCCTCATCTCATTAATAGGATGTTTTCTTTCTTTAATTTTCTTAAAATCTGCCTGCCGGACAAATTTCTCCTGTATGGGATAGTAATGATTTTGAATTGATGTCCTCTTGTGGTCGATCAGTTTATCGGCTTGGCAAGTTAATCAAAGATTATTGGAGCTTTTATAAAGAATCAGCCGTCTGTGAATATGGACATCAGCTATGGACGATTAATTTGATATTATTTATTGGACTTACTTGAGCGTGTTCAAAAATTCATTGGGTTACAAAATTCTAAAGGGAGCCCTATATTTATTTTTTATTCCAATTTGTTTAGATTCTTTAAAATTTCAACTTTTAAATGAGTTCAGTGCTGTTGATCTGAGCATTTGATCGTTAAAAAAGAATCACTTGGAATTGTCCCCTTTTCCTTTTCTGTGTGGTATTGGCTGTCTAAAATCCATAATTGGTTGACTTCCACTCTTGACTGTGTGACTGACTGTTCCCTGTGCTGTAGCCCCAGGCGCTGATAGACCAGCTGTCCAAGTACAAGACTTCAGTAGAAGAGGTGGACCTGAGAGAGAAACAGCTGGCAGCCATGAGGGTCGACGTCTGCAGTTCTGAAGCCCTCAAGAAACTCAAAGGTGCCCGACTTGAGTCTTCTTACACTATTAACGCATGAAACCCACTGACTCTCCCTGTAAGATATACAGTCTTAGCTTTAAGATCAGCTAAGTTTCCTTTTTTTTATATCTCTCTTTGACTTTTTCTCTTTCTCCCTCTCTCCCTCTCTCTCTTTCTCTGTCTCTCCCTCTCCCTCCAAAATCCATACATGCATTGATTCTTACAGACAAGGCAGGAGGAAAGAAGTTCTCCAAGGACTTTGAGGAAGGAAGTGCGAAGCTGCAGGACTTCGTTAAATTCCTCGACCGACAAAGCAAAGGGGGGCCTCCTCTCCTAGAAGCCCTCAGCAATGCCGATATCTTCTATGAGATGCAGTACCAGGAGGTCAAGATTGTCGCTAATGTGAGTGACAGATGGATTTGCGCTCGGCTGTTTGAGCTTCAGTGTTCACAGCTGTGAAAGGCTGCGTATTCTTTCATTCATTCATTCATTCATTCACTTAAACTTATTTTAAACAGCGGAGCACACTAGCCTTCATTTTTAACGCCATCATAGAAATAATTGCAAATGCTTGAGGCGATCATAAGAACCTGGATTTATAAAGTTGTCTTACAGCTTCAATTTGAGTACAGGGAGGAAATGCTCTTGTTTTATCTTCATACTCATGCAACTTGAATTTTGTTTACCAAGATAAAACAAACTGATTGAAGGAAAATTATGGCAGCATTGTTTGTTAGGCCAGCAAATTTCTGGTTTTAATTTGTACAGACTATGATTTGTCGGTCTTGATTAAAATAGACGGAAGGGGCGGATTTCAATAAATAATGCATGTTGGCATATTTTGTCGTTCCGTTTATCCATAACATGCAGAGAACCACTTTGGATCAGAGTACACACACTCAGAACAAACATGAGAATGATCTCACCAGTACAATCAAGCTCAATTAATTACTGCCGTCTTTTGGGAGTTTGAGCGTAAATTCAAGTTAGGATCAGATTTGCATGCACAATCTTTTCATAAATCAGTGTTACTGAGCAAGCCGTCATTTACAAAAGCGCTTAGTGTATAAAGGACATGCAAAAAAGAAAACATCAGTATACAGATATATGAAATGCGAAGTTCTAAAAAAGTGGACATTATAGGACAGTACAGAGTGCAACAAGTACATTAGAGAAACAATAAATTTGATGCATAAAATTTGCCTGAACTGTTGACTTAAAATTATGAGAATGGAATGATTGAATCTAACTTGATACTTTCCATTTTCAAGTTTGTGGACTGAACAGTAAACTGGGTATAAAAACTGTTGGTAAACCTTGTTTGTTTGTTGTCTGTCTGTTTATTGATCTTTCGTTACCTCTCTCTTCAAGGCCTACCAAACGTTTGCTAACCGGGTGTCCCACCTGAAGCGTAAGCTAGACAGCCTGAAGGCCACCTTACCGGACCTGGACGAGTCACCCATTCCCTCACCCTCTGCGGACGCACCGTCTCCCACGGGCTCCGAGTCGCCCTTCCACGGTCTGGAGATGCCCAACCCTGATCCTGATCCAGATCTGGATGGCTCCGCTATGGATGACGAGGCTGAGCCACCAGCCCCGAGCCCCCTGTCCTCGCCCGGAGCATCCCCCAAACAAACCTTCACTGTCGGGGAGAATGACAACCGCGAAGTGGAGGACATGGAGCTTTCGGAGGATGAAATGGAGAGTGGTGGCATCATAGGTAAGCTGTGGGTTGATTACACAGAGCAAGGCTTTTAAGTGTTAGTTTCAAATAAAAAAAGTTCTTGTTTTAATTACTTCTCTTGGTTTTCAATGGCAGACATTTACTACATAAAATGGGGTGAATTACTGAAAATGGGCTGCAAAAGAAAAATCATGCAGAAAGAATTCCTGTTATAGCCTTGAGATGTCAGTGAAGGGCATCTAAGCATTTCACTCCTTGTCAGCCTTCCAACCAAGTTCTCTATAGAACGCTTTTCACTACCATTAGTCATCAAATCAAAATCAGGGAAATTTCTACAACATAGAAAAGGCAGTAATATTGCTGATATAGATCTTATTTCAGTGTTTTATGTCCAGTTTTCCTCTGTACTGGCTAAATTGCCCTTTGTGCATGCAGTTTCAAAATGTTTTCTTGTCTTTTTGGAGTTGCATTCAATCACATGACTGAAGGTTAGGTCACTGAGGTATGATGAATTCACCATGCTTGATCGATGTTAACTACCACAATAATTCAGATTGGTTAAATTATTACCCTTTGATTGCTAGGCTATGTATTGCCAGGGGTTGATTTTTTTAACCATAACCGGTTAAAGAAATATCACACTTCCATATTTGTAATTGTATTCCACACACTTTGTAATGTGGATGTGGAGAAGTTTAATTTACTTGAATTTGGTTTTGCACATTTGCAGTCAAATGTGCAAAACCAAATTCAAGTAAATTAAACTTCACAGCCTACTCACGTTTGCTATGTGTATATTATTGCACATTTGTTTAAAATCTACACACCTTGGATCATTATACAGTGTGTGGATTCTCTCTGTTGTGAAACATTGGATGTATTGGATGGATTGGACTTTATGTGCCTAACCTTGTCCGCAGTACTGTTCATTTCCATCTACGGGGCGGTTGTATGCCCTCTCGGCAGAAATCAAAATCACTTTGCACTTCTTGGTTCGGAAAGTCTTCAAACGGTGACGTCATTCATTCATATGAGAACAGACTTGATAATAGACTTGATACCCAACTCCCATGTCCTACTCTGAGCTATGAGTATTTTCAGCTCGATTCCTATAAGTAATTCTGAGATGCTTGGTAACTGCGGGCCCTGCTCTCACTGCCACAAAACAATTCCACGGGATAACCTGTATTGACCTCCTTTTCCCATCTGTTGTTCTTCTGCAGTTGAGGAGAAGGTTGAAAGCCCCGCCCACATAGCGGCGTCCAGTCCAGTCCCTGCCAAAACTGAGCCATCGGCAGCAACGGAGCAGCCCGCCTCAGCTGCCACGCCCACCTCAGCTGCCCCGCCAGCCAGTCTGCCCAGTGTTGACCTGAGTAAAATTGGCTCCCTCCTCAACAGTTTAACCTCAGTCATGAAGAGCACAGGTGAGTGCTGGTGGCCGTCCCAACATCATGAAAAAAACTTAACAGTGAAACTTAAATTAGGTAAAATATTCCTGTTTCTATCTTATAGAGTTGAGAACTCATTTCAACATATTTCAGATTATATTTATTTTTATTGCATGGAGAGTGCTTGGCTGGAATTGAAACTGCATTTTCTTTCATGGCACAGAACTGGACACCACTGACTTAGAGGGAACATTGATGGAGAGCATTGTGGTGTTTTTAGCATTGACACAGGGCTAATTGAAATTTGCTTAAATCCTTAAGTCCTTAAATCCTTTTCTAGCTCATTTATTCGGTATGCGATATACGTAGTTTGATTCCATATCCTTTTCTTGACAGACTTTATCATGTCAAGAGCCGTTGACGTCATTATTAAAGTTTTTTTTAAATTTTAGATTGATTTCAAACTATGACAACCACATTATGTCTCTTATAATAGTTCCAAATTCTCTTAAAGAGCCAATGCAATGATTTCAACTCAGACAAGAAAAGTTTTTTTTTTTTTTTACTTTTTATTTTTGACAATATTTCAAATTTAGTGTACAAACAAACATGTGGGGCAGAGAACATGAGGTCATATTTGGTATCAGTAATCGTCAGAGACGGGTAGGCAGGTACAGTTCATTACACAAGGTTTTCGGCATTGATGCCTAATGTAAGAAAGGGGAAAAGTAAATAAATAAAAATTTTTTAAAAATAAATAAATAAATTAAAAACCTAATCAGTATCCATTTCCTGTGAGTAACAGTCCCATTTCCTCCAATATTTTTCTCCTTTGTCTTTCTGTAGACGAAGGGTGTAAGTCATCTTTTCCATGGAGCGTATATGATTGACAATTCCTGTAAAAAGGTCCACACTAGGGGGATCTCTCTGAAGCCAACATTTGGTGACAGCTTTTTTACATGCAACCAAGAGAATTTTCAGGAGGTAGGCATCACTTTTACATATGTCTTCAGGCGTAACTCCAAGGTACAGAGAGAAAAAGGACACATCGAGGTTAAGACCCAGAATCCTAGACATTAAACATCCCACATCTTCCCAAAAAGATTGAATGCGTGGACACAGCCAAAATATGTGGGCATGGTCCACTTGCATTGATCCACACTCCCTCCAGCAAGGGTGCTGGGACCCAGTGAATTTGGATTGCTGCTTTGGTGTTATAAAAAACCGAATCAGGCTCTTCCAACTAAAATCCCTCCAGGTCAGTGAGTTAGTGACGGAGCACTGAGTTTCCCAGGCATGTAACCACACCTCCTCAGGTATTTCCAGCCTCACGTCCCTTTCCCAACGCTGTCTGACATAGTCAATTGAATTTTTGTTCATTGAGGTGATAGCAGTGTATAGTTTGCCTATAACCCTTTTATTTTCACCCTTATAAGCCAGACAAGAAAAGTTTGATGTTGATTTCTAACACAATGAGCATAATCTTTTTCAGTTTTTGATGTTTAGATGGTACAAAGCTTGTAGCACTGAGTGAGAGCCGAACCTTCCGCTGCAAGTCAATATTTATATCTTTGGGGAATAAATATCCAGTGTTGGAACTTAGGCAACCAGCAGCAATGGAGGCACAGAGATTTTGGCTAGTTTGGCAAGTAGCTGGCTGACTATTGTCTGACAGACTATGGGACACCTGATTAACTATGCATACTGTCGACCAATCAGAGCATTCATTAAAACCTGGGTGTAGGTGACATCATTTACACCCGGAAGTAGATTGCTAAATGTGTTCGATTCTGTTGATAACCAGAGTAAGAGTTTTTCAAAGGATGTTAGTCAAATTTCCACTATGCTGACAGTTAGCTAGTTATAATGGTTTGGGCAACTTTACATGTAACAGGTCCTTTGTTAAATTATACTATGAAATTGAAAAATGCAATTCTCATTGCACTAGACCTTTAAGTTCCCATGTGCCATCACTGTTATAACACTTCAGATTCCAATGATAACTTTTGGCGATTCATAATTAAACTGAGTCTCCCTCTCTGTCTCTCAGGACCTTCAGTGGAGAGCCCCTCTGCACCGGCCACCACCGGCCCCTCAGTGAAGACCACACCTCCTGCCCCAGCAGCCTCCCAAGATGCCAGCTCTCTGGTCAACCTCCTGTCCCAGGTGGACATGACTCCTACAGAGCTCCTCAATGCTCTGTCCAAAGCCCAGGGCCAAGGCAGCAGCCTTCAGGGTGAGAAGAAGTCATTTGCTTGGATTGAAGCTACATAAAATAACGATGTAATCTGCTGTGTGGTGCTGAGCAGAATAGATAGACAATGTTTAATTAGGGTTAGAGTCTGGATGCTCTATTCTTTTATGCCATATATGTAAAAACCCTTCTTGAATCCAATTAGTGCCTTCAGTGATGCAGCAATATTGGTTATAACGCATTTCTTATTCTCTATACTCTCCTCTGCTCTCTCTCTCTGTATCTCCCCTGCTCCCTCACTCAGGCCTCACGTCTCTTCTGAGCAGCCCAGCTGGAAAAGTCTCCTCAGACTCCTCCAGTTCAGGCAAGGTTCCTCCCTCTCTCTCCTCCACACCTGCCTCAGCAGCACCCTCCAAGAGCCTGTCTCTCTCCTCTGTTACGCCTGTGCCTTCTCCACCCATCTCCACTGTAAGGCAGAGCCCCAGCTCCCAAGCAGAAACGCCCCTTCCAACTTCCAACTCAGCTTCTGCCCTGGTCCAGGCTCTCCATAGAGACATGGAGCTGACAACAGACGCAGAACCCTCCTTGTCCTCTGGCAGTTTGGAGTCTAAAATCCACAGCTTCCTGCAGGGGAACCCCGGTTTCAGCGCCTTCAGCCTGGGATTATCTGTCGACCCGGTCGTCGGGGGTGACAACCTCAGCCCGGTAACTGGGACAGATACCCAGGATGGGACCCCAGTGCGGGACGAGGGTGGGGGCACCCCCACTCAAGATGAGATCATGGACAAGCCAGTGGTGGAACCGTTCACTTCCAACACAGATCAGTTGTCCACTGTAGGAACAGCTGCAAAAATGGCTCCCACTGCCTACCGGAATAACACTCGGCAGGACACCAGCAATCCCCAACAACCCGGCCACTTGCAGCCGGGGGTGGCTCAGAATGGGCAAGGCTACCGGCCGTACCCATATGGTAATCAGGAGATGTCAAAGCATGGGATTGCGACACCTGTTGCACACTACCAACAGATTCCCACACAAAGACCAGGGCCAGTGCCCAGGGAGGGAGCCAAAGGCAACGCCATTAGTAATAAGACTGTTGAGGGCTTCCAGGGTGTGAATGAAAGGGGTTGGTATGGTGACGCTTACCCAGAGGGAAGCACCCAGCGCCCCAGAGGCTACAATGTGGCTACACCAGGAGGGGGTGGAGAAAACAAGACAGGACTGTATCCATACCAAGCAGACCAAACTCGGGAACCTCAGGGGTTGGCGTCCCAGCAGGGAGCCCCCGCCTCCTCTGGTTTCTTCAAAAGCAACCTCCCTCCTGTCCCAAGGTTACCGCCCCCTCCTGACGGCTTTGAGGCCCCTCCTTCCATGACAGGTAGTAAGATGGTTCCCCCAGAGCAGCAGCCTCAGCCAAGCCCAGATCGAGAGGAGGTGACAGGGGCCCGAGTGGACAGTGTCATCGGTGGGATGGTGATCCATGACCATCAGCACAAATCCATGTTCCATCAAGATGATCCCCTGTTTAACCCTGATGAACTTCACCGTCACCCTGATGAACTTCACCGTCACCCTAACGAACTTCACCGTCACCCTGACAACTTGCGCCCTCACCCGGATGACTTACGGTACCAGGAAGACCTCAATCGTTACCATGACGACGCCCGCCATCGCGATGCCATTTTCCATCAAGACGACCCTTACCGTCACCCAGAGGATCCGTACTACCGACCAGGTAGCCCTCCACATCGGTACCCCAGAGTTCGAGGGCGCCTCACTCCCCCTCTCTCCCCCTCAGACGGTGCTTACTATGCCCACGACTACCCGCCGAGCAGCCCCTCCTCTCCTCCCCACTATGCTCCTAGGAGACCGCTGCCACCTCATCCTGAAATGCGTCATCCTGGCCCGCGGCCTCCCTACCGGCCTCCCCACCCGCCTCTCCACCCAGCACATCACCCACACCCCAGAGGACCCCCACACGCACCGTTATTTCCTCCGTTCCACGGCCCGGATCCATGGTTACGAGGCAAACGTCCAGGTCCGAGAGGAGGGGGACCTGCCGGTCCGGTCTTCGCCCCAAAAAGACCATTCCTACCCCCACGGTACTGACTCGGCAAGTAGCTTTGAGCTCTTCAAATCACTGTGGATGTCATGGTGGCAGGGGTGTGACCTCAGACTGTTCAATAATATGTTAGTCACATAATATTGAGATCTACAGCCTGCCATGGGAATGCACCGAAGGTCTGAAATGGAAAATGTGGGTAGATAAGGGTGGAGATACTGAGGTGGACTTGGTCAAGGTGGGGATCAGACGACAAGGTTATATCGAAGAAGAAGAAGAAAGGAGCAGTTGGAAGAATAGTGGAAATCGAGAAATCTTCATGAAAAACGGCAAAGAATATAAAAGGAGGTGAGAAGACTGCCGAGCTGAAGTGTGAAGACCGAAGATGAAAGAAAATAAGAGGTGGATATATATAATTCACTATTTGTTATTGTTTGTTCCAGTATGAAGCCTTGCATTAAATATGTAATTGAGCTTCCCTTTGACATAGCTCAGAGCGTGTGCATGGTATGCGTGTGTGCATGCTGTCAAGCGTAAATCAACTAGTCAAAGACCGTTGTTCATTTTTTCCAGTTGTATCTGAAGATAGTTATTTTTGCTAAGGAAGTAACACAGGAATGTAGTTGATGAAATGCTTTTGCTGTTTTTAGTTTTTCAGTGGGAAGTTGTGACCGCCTCTTTCCCATTTAAACAATATTCCAATAGCTTTTGGTAAAACTACACCTTTTTAAACTTCACTTTGTGTATGTAAACACAAAGAGTGTATCTTATAGAATTTCTGTTCCTTCTACAATACTCGTTTGTATAGCTGGGGAAATTATTTCTCATTGTTCCAACTCTGTCATATTTGTGAAGCGATGCTTTCTCCACTAGTGCGTAAGATCCCTTCGGCGACACTTTCACGTCTCGTTCAGTTCCTTGAAGGAGGGTGGCACAAGTCTAGTTGAAGGGAGAGATAGGTGTTTGGGAAGAGTTCTTTTTCTAAGCCTTCAACACCGACGAAGAAGAAAAGAAGTTCATTTTCGGAGGGGATGAAGATTCTCGTCTTCAGTTACGTTTTACTTGTACTGACTAATAAAAATCTGAGTTTGAAAACCGGTGTTGTTTATCTTCTTTCCTCTCAGGCTTGGAGTGTTGCACCACTGCCTGAAACCACCAGCCATCACAACCACGCACAACATTTCAATATGCTTAACCTAAAACAATGTCTCATCGTTCACTAAAAGATAAATGAGCATCTAAAATAAATGAGCGTCTCTAAGAAGGCTATAAAAATGAATGAGATTTACATTAGAGGATGTGCAACTATACGCATATGCACTGCTATTTGAGGATACTGTGCCTTCCCCCAAATGTATGTTTTCTTAATCGGCCAAATAATTTAGTGAAAAGACATCTCAGGTCAATGTTTCTTCCACTCTAGTATCAGTTTCCTCTAAGGTTCAAAATAGTTAAAGAGGTCAGCTTAACCATATTGCATTATTACAAAATGGAAGAAGTAACTTTTAAGTCAAAGAAAAAATGGTAGAAGTCACAAACTCATCTAACTTGAGCGCAAATATTAAAATGAACTTGAAGTATAGGCTGTACATACATGTTTTTGTACCAATTAAACAAGT
Source organism: Centroberyx gerrardi (assembly GCF_048128805.1). Classification (NCBI taxonomy): domain Eukaryota; kingdom Metazoa; phylum Chordata; class Actinopteri; order Beryciformes; family Berycidae; genus Centroberyx; species Centroberyx gerrardi. The sequence goes on from NC_136015.1 coordinate 17,273,340, forward strand.
TTCACAAAGATTCAGACAATCGGGCTAAAATCTTAAAGCTGTTCTCTTGGATTTTGTCCGAGCACAGTGATCTTGGAGACTTGACTGGGACAGCAGCTCTGGTAACTTAATTGCTAAAAGAAGTCATGTTCTGTGTCCAGCCTGAGGCTCTCTGTCAGGACAGAGCAAAGTGTTGCCTTGCTCTGCACTGTACAGTTTTCAGCTTTAAAGGAGACAGAGGTGGATGCCCATTATATTGCAATCATAAAATTCTCCAGAGTCTCAGTTTGATATCTACTAGTGCAATTTGACAGGCAGCCACAGTAGACTACTGAAGTTTTCAAACTTGACAAGAAGCTAAGGTGAATTCAGGCAAAAGCTAGTGAAATCTTGTGATGTGAGCTTGCTTCAGACTGAAATATTTCAGGTGGAGTCCATTATACTTAACTGATTCTTTATTGATTGAATGTTAAACACGTTGAAGTTGTTTAAGTCTCACATGGCCCTTAGGGTTTTGAAATTATTGTCCAGTGTACTTTAGCTTCTAAAAATTTGAAACCAACATTTCAGTCAGCTCTCTCACATCCTCAGCAGTTAGCAGGCTTACAGTGTTGTGATATTTATATGGAGCTGTGAGAATTAGAACATTTTGAGAATAACCTGACGAGCAACAATACATTGTCCATTTAGTCCAAGTTAAAAGGCTTGCTTCTTTCCACCTCCCCTTGTTTTCTATTTTTGGTGGAGTAAACAACACATTGCTGCTAGAGGGTTCATTGTCTCCCATAGGGAAACAGATGTTGTCTTCCCTTGTGGCGCTGTACCTGACAAGCAACAAACTTTGACCCCCCCCCCCCATCTTCCCCTTCAAGGGAAGGGAGTGTGAAGAGGCAAGCGTTTGATTTGTGACTGTAACCACCCAGGGCTTTGGCGAGATTAATTATCATTAAACTTATTTAATTAAAAATCAAATCAGAGTACTTGAAGACTAGATTAATTCACCTGTAAGCCATCAATTAATGCAAAAATGTATTTAATTAAGCTCTTTGACATTTGAAAACCATTGCAGTGAAACAAGTTGCATTGCAGGATTATCATTCTTAATGATAAACATGCTCCATAAGGAAATACACGTGTTGAAAATATTTATTAAAATATAAAATACTGCGTTTCTTCCTATAGCACTGGTTACCACAGTGAATAAATTAAAACAGTAAAATCGACCTAATTTATACTGATGTATAGCCTACTTATACTACCAAATCTAAATTGATCAAAATTGTTTTTATATAAGTGAAGATCTGTCCTAAAGCCGAACTCGTAGCTCGCAGCTAAAACCCCAAAACGCAAGTGGGAATATCTATTTTGAAAGATGATGTGGCAAATTAGGCTTTAAGTTTACATTTAAGTTTTAATTGAATTGGTAAAATGTTAATCTGGGTGGGAGGTTTTAATAAATCCACATGGGTGAAATAGTCCTGTTTATTGTAGCAGTTAACAGAGAAACGAGCGTTCCTGTTTCAACCAGAGCAAAAAAAAAAAAAAAAAGTTTTAGTCTATTTGATCATGTAATACACTGTTGTTAAAGGCAGAATCCACTGGCAACAGTCAGTGGAAATAAACAATCCGAGAGTTTAGACAACACAATTCCGTTTATTCCTCATTATTATGCGTAATAGCCTAAATTAGACTGGAATTCATTATGCGGATCGATGAATACACAAGGCATTCAGACTGAGTGAGAACAGAATAAAGTGTCTGTAAATAGTAGAGTCGGTTCAGGTGAGCCAGCCGTCGCCAGATGTCAGTAGATCTTCCCAGAACATCTACTTGCATTAGACTGCTGTATTAGCAGCAGCCATAACACTCACAAAAGCCAAACATTATGTAAGATTTTATTTTCTGGATTCTTGACGTTTTGCGTGGTTTCAAGGGCGACGTCCTACTTATTAATAGCCTACTTGATGTTTATTCATTTATCCTCACAGTTACATTCCTGTCTGTGAGAAATAAAGACATTATAGCTTCTTGATTATTATGTTGGTACTGTTTTTTTTTTCCACCTGAATTTGCTAACTTCTTCCCTGTTTGATGCTCTTGTTCTTCCCCTCCTCTTTCCACCCCTCTACCTTTATCCTCAGGGAGTCCGAGCCTCACCTTGATGTGTCTGATGTGATGTGAACCTCTTCCCACTTGTTAACTGATGCAAGGAGCGATGCTGTGTCCTCTTTGAAACTCCCAGTGAAGTGAAGTGAAGTGAAGGCCCTTTGTGGTTTGACATGAGAGCTGCGCAGTTGAGTATAAGCCCTACTGTTTATGTTTCTTCCTTCAGAAACTCTTACCAGCAGGAAATGAAAACATAATGTGATTTCAAAGTCAATACAATGTGGGGAAAAAAATGTTGATATTGTCCTTGTGTGTGTGTGTGTGTGTGTGTGTGTGTGTGTGTGTGTGTGTGTGTGTGTGTGTGTGTGTGTGGAACCACAGGAGAACAGGAAGGTTGAGAGGCAGACCAGTGGGAGTAAGTACAGCCAGGATGATTAAACAATTATCCAATATTAAGACAAATGTACAGTTTTTTTTCTCTCTCTCTCTCTCTCTCTCTCTCTCTCTCTCTCTCTCTCTCTCTCTCTCTCTCATACACACACACTCAAACCCAAGTTATTCATATTAACCCCCCCCCCCCCTCAATAAGGATGAACTTTGCATTTTGCACTCAGGCCAAATAATATGTAAATCTTTCGTGAAATGTATGGTTTTGGTACAATAAAATATTACTTTGCACATTTCAAAATAAAGTTTTTGTTGTCTCTATTCATTTACAGTTTACCTATCCGACAACAGTTGCCATGACCAGCAGCTGTTTTCTAACAGAGTTTCTAACAGACCAAGCAAACACCCTTGATGACCTTCGCTCCCTGCCTGACTTTAATTAGTTTGGTTTTTTTAGGATATTTGTAGGATAATTGCCTTATAGCCTAATACGTAGGATAATTACCTGATAATTACGGGAAACTCAAATCGCCATTTTTATTTTACAGCAGAAAATGAAAGGACAGTCAAATCCCCAGTTGTGTCTGACAAAGTGATGCACTTAAAACATAAACAAAACCACCACTGGCATAATATGTGGTGGCTCGTCACCAGATGTCGTTGTTGGTTATGTTCAGAAGTGAAAATGTTACTAGTTATGGAAATGGCAGATCACGTTGTCGTGGCACAGATATGTCCATTTATACTTGTAAGATGATCAAAGCCAGATGAACTCTAAGTCCTTGAGCCGCGCGTGTAGATTGGGTTTGAAGGGTCGAAGGCGGATAGGATTTAGGGACTGATGGCAGATGGCAGCCTCTCCATCAAGATAACAAGTTATTCTGCCCCAGTGTTGGGAATGAAGGAGCGAAGGCTAAACATGAACTGCATATAAAGCCACAGACAGGCTCGTGCCTATAGGCTGGGTTGTTTTTAGAATAAATAAATAGATGGTGATATTACAGTGATCGCATGAGCCCAACAGATCGTGACTCTTTGAAGTGTCGCGGTGTGCGCATGTCGGGTGTGTGCTGCTCGCTGTCATGTGGGCTCATTGTTTACATGCTCGCTCGCTGCCGAGATTTCAGTGAGGGCGTGTGTGTCCTGGAAAATTATGGCGTCTGCATTTACGAACAGACCGAAAAAATGTACATTTTCCACCCTGAAAAGAATCTCGCCCCCCTGGAAGCGTGAGTCACGAATTGTGCAGAACCGTTTCAGCACCGCGGCCAGCTCCGCCGGAGAACAAAAGACGGATTTGCATCCCTTGATGTCAGGGAGCGTCTGCCTTTGAACTGGCAGCATGAAAAACGAAAAACATGACTATTCCCTGAAAGAAAATGTCTCCTGCCCTGCTCCAGCACCATTATATTCTGTTTTGGATTCTGTGGAAGTGGGCTCCTTTATGTTTTCATTGCCTAATGTCTAACATAACACAACACATACCATTTGCTTCATCTAAAGTGGCTTTCAGCATTATGAATGCATGCGTTTTATTTTATTTTTTTGGCATGGGTGGCTCTAGTGGGAATCAAACCTCTTACCCTGGCAGTAGTGCCATGCTCCATTCACAGAGCTTGCAGAGGTTACAGAATTAAGAAGGGATGTGGTGTAGAAACCAAATTAGCTGGTAATGGGACCACTTGAGAAAACAGATAACTGTGCACATTTAGATAAAATGAGATCAACTTTATTGTCCCAGCGGGGGAATTTGTCTTGGATGTTATGGCAGCAGCACTAAAGACATAGAAACAGTACATAAAAACAGCAATAAACAGCAGCACATGATTAAAAACGCATCATACACACGTCATTCAAGTAGTCCATTTGATAAAAACACATCATACACACATCATTCAACCAATCCATTTTACACCATACATACATTGTTGGATAAAAAACAGACAACCAATTTACATGAGTGAATAAACAATCAAACAAACAAATACATAGAGGGGAAAGCAAGGTACTGTGACAGTGCAGGAGACAGGGATAAGGCTAAATCCTGACTGTGTTACGTCGTATTTATACAACAAAACTCTTTTACCTATTCAACCTGCACCAAAATATAATTTCTCAGCGTCACTCTTGGATGTTTTCAGCCCTCCTCAGTGTGTTTTATGTAATGGCTTTAAATCCCCCCCCCCCCCCCCCCCCCCCCCCCCCCCCCCTCCCTCCTGTCAGCACTGTCTGTCACGTTGCTGGTAGTTTGGAGACGCTCCCTGGCGGCAGACATCACGGCTTGTACAACCCAAGGGAGGGATGGAGCTGAGATGGACAGGGAGGGAGACACCGGCTTACGACGTCAAAGGAGTAGAGACACAGAGAGAGAGAGAGAGGACAACCAGCCAGACTGCCAATTCCCTCCAGTCTACTGAAGGGAGCCTCAATTTCAACACATCACACCCCTTTTATTTAACAGAGCTGTTGTGAGATTTATTTATTTGTGTAGAGGATTTAAAAAAAAAAAAAGACATTTATAGGGGGGTCTGTCAACAAAGAGCAGAAAAAAACCAACAAGCAGATCCAGAAAAACACGCTCATGCCGGATAAAGGACCGTCGCTGGATTTGTTACTTGTGTTGCCATAGGGGGGGTAGGCCTAACTTGTTATAGGATTCAAAGAGGCTCTCACAGACAAATGAATTGAATAATTTAATGTTAATAACTAAATAATAGCGGGGGAAGAAGAAAGGCATCCACTGATTACACCGATTCGTTGCCAGGAGCAGAACCACAGGTATGAATTTGACTTTTTGTCTTTTTTTATTTTGGTAAATATGTGAAATCATGTTCAGGTCATTGTTGTTGTCATCCTGTCTTGACAAAGAGACCGTAGGGGTCTGTGTTGACACTGTCACGTTACTGGATGGGCTTCAGTATGGGCAGCCTCAACCCACGAAGCATAGTAGGCTACAACAAAGGATTATGTTTACTATTATTTATTGCAATGATCTGAATTGTATTTTGTTTTTAATCCAGATTTTGTTAGCCATGTCTTAGCTCTACAGCGATGAATTATGATTATTGATTGATAACATCCGTGGCACGCTAAGAATATTAAACTTCTGAGATCACAATTTTATATTACCTACTACTATTTAATCCCGTAGTGTGTTTTACAATCGTATTATAAAATATAGGGCGCAAAAAAATCGGTATTTAATTGCATACTAAGCCCCCTAATAGAAAATCAGTGTTCCTTTAGGGACTTATAGCCTAGTGTGTCTATGGTAATCAACAGTGAGTTTATAATGGCCTTATCATACTTAAAAAGCATTTTTTTTTTTTAAATCTCCTATTGCATTATTATAATATTCCTACAGGATGTTATTTATATGTATGATAGTTTTGCTGTGATATCTGTAGAGTATCCTCCTAAAATCTATCTATAGCTATATAGATATAGCTTTTCTTCGTAAGGGTCTAGAAACTAAATTATTTCAGTCTGTACCAACGCCACCCATTGTCATTGGACCATCCCATCTGAATCTCATCCGCTGCCTCCTGTCCGCTCCACCTGACCGCCTCCTCTGTCCTTCCTCCCCCAGACTTCCCAATGAAGGAGGCCGACGCAATCAAGCTGTTCATCGGGCAGATACCCCGAAACTTGGAGGAGAAGGACCTGAAGCCCATCTTTGAACAGTTCGGGAAGATCTACGAGTTGACGGTGATTAAGGACAAATACACAGGGATGCACAAAGGTAAGGGAGGCTCAAACGTTTTCTTGTACCCCCATTTGATAAGATTTCGTCCCTGGAACCCCCATATGGGAAGAGTTCTGTTGTTGATTTAGTATATATTGCATTGTACAACCTGTCTGCACTGCATATGGGGAGATAGTGGTGAAAAAGAGACCTAAAATTAGAATAGCTGCTCTTATACATTCTCTAATTGGGATATAATTTCCAGTAAAATGAAACTATATTCCTCGTTTTGCTGGGGACCCTCTGGAGCCCCTTTAAGAACCCCTTGTGGGGCCCCGGACCCCATTTTAAGCCCCACTGATCTAGAAAAGGAGAGATCTGTTATGCACAGGTGGTGGAAAGGTTGTATCCATACCTATCCAAATAACTTAATCGTGGATTTTGTTTGTATAGCCTCAGTACGAAGAGGTCTGTATCAAAATGCTACCTTGCACTATCCATTTTGGAAAATGATCATTATACCTGAAGGCAATTGTTCAATATCTATGAAATATAAAGGAAGGTGGCTGTTCAATACCCCTGAATATAAAGGATTTGCTCTGTACAGATGTAAGTATTTTGTCAGTCAAGAGTTAAGTTGCCTACTATCCTTTAAAAAGCTGCACAATTTGTTTTCGCGTTGTGATATCAATCATTTCACCTACTATTACTACTACTGCTGCTGTATTTCAAATGGTAAACAGGCCTTTCTTATTATGGAATAAAATGTCACATATATCCTGTATTCCAGATGGAGTAAAGCCTCCCAATATGGTTGCTACAGTGATCTAAGCTAAATAATAGTCTGTCAGGCTAGAGAATGTCATTTCTAATACAAATCTGATGGTAGAAAACAAAGGATTTATAAACCCATGTAAACTATCAATCATTTGTGAGGCATATAGGCCAGGTGGTATCAGTCCTTTTAACACCTATAACACCTATTCTGCATACATTTACATATTCATGATTTGTGGGAGCCCTAAAGGTTAATGAAGGCCTTTTTCTATTATGTGGGACTGCATACATTTTGCTCGAACAGCGTGATATTAAACAGTCATTCAGACCGCTTATCTATGAATAGTCTCCAGGTATTAGGATTCAGGATCCAATAATCCCATAGATCTCCAACACTATATGGACAACTATTTAACTATATGCCATTTGTTGATTTTATTATTAGTATTATTTTTTTGTCATTTTCATTTTGTTTTCCTTTATTTCATCAAGCAGGGTAAGCAAGCATAAATTCTTATTAGTAATATTGGCCCAGTAAGAGGCAAGAGGCTTTTTTTTTTTTTAAATTAAAAGCAACGTTGACCAAGGCAGCTGCTCTTAAACAAAGTCAAAGCTCCTATATCTAATTCATAATGGAACAATAAACTCCAGCAGCATGTTTCGGCCTGCTGGCCTTCAGGCTAGAGAGCCTATTGATTAAGTTACAGTAACCAGGCACCGCCAATACCGACATTACACATTTATAAATAGCGTATGCATCTGACATTTAAAATACATACATATACTCATAGCACGCTGATCTCTGCCGCCCCTCTCTGTCTCCAGGATGCGCCTTCCTGACATATTGTGCGCGTGAGTCTGCCCTCAAAGCCCAGAATGCACTGCATGAGCAGAAGACGCTACCAGGGGTGAGTGGTCACCGTCGTCTTTCCGAGTCGCCAGAGATCCTCAACTGCTCATATGCATAAAGGGAGCCGAATACCTGGCATGCTACCTGAATGCACCACACACACACACACACACAAATACACACACATGCACTGTGACACAGGAAAATCAACTCACTTTGACATGTGGGCCTGACTTCCCCTTTAGCTGATATGCTCCAATAAAGGTCAGGGGCTGCTCTCCTCCTATGTTTCATATGTGATGCATCCAGACGTATCCATCCAGTTAAGGTCTGAGTCATCCCGCTACATGTCACGGGTCGAAAGAGACAGCTATGAGGCATGCTGCTGGAGTGACTTTGCCAGCTCTTATTCTCTCTGATGTTTCTCTTCCATTCGCTCTCCCTTTCTCTCTCCCTCTCTCCCCGTCTCTCTCTCTCTCTCTCTCTGAATTCTAATCAAAGTTAAACCCAGCTTTATTAGCATAGCCAGGCAGCAGGTGTGCTGCCAAATGACATTTACTGAGCTAAATATGACATGACAGCCGCGTCTCTATAATAACACACTATATGAGAGACAAGGCGACAAGGCAAGGAATTATTGAGACGAGCGTGCTCCCAGACTCGGTGGTGTTCAGTCCGCTTCCTCTTTTGCTAACAAGGGTTTCCTTTGGGTTATTTTTGTTGAAATCTACATCGTTTACTTCTTTTTTTTGGGGGGCGTTTTTTCCCCTGCCAGCTCATGACCATAGTATCTGAGAGAGTGAAGGAGCAAGTGACTGGTGTTTGACTGTAGCAGGCAGGGTGTTGTTGAGACAGAGACAGTTGGTGGAGGGGCAGCAGCAGTAGAAATCCCATTATTAGCATGACAGTAGTGTGACCTGGCTGACCCCGCGGAGGGGATCAGCAGGCCGGTGCCCCACGGCTAAAGCCCTCTCTCCCCTGCCCATTTCCCCAGTGGCTCTCCTTCCCAGACCCTCTTACCTCTAAGCCTTGTACGAGCATCCAGGAACAAGCTAAACCCTCCTGTGTTCCCTCGATCCATCCCTACCCCCCTTGCCAAAAAACATGAAAACCATCTTATTAGCTCACCCCCTCACACACACACACACACACACACCCTCACACACACACACACCCACGCGGACAAGAACGGCTTCCCACCCCTGCTACCAGCTGCGGTGTAATTGTCATCTAATTGCACCTGCACTGCCAAAGAATAATTAACTTTGCCATCTCAGGGCCCGGGCGATACAAAAGAAATAACATGAAAGCAATTATAGGACTGAGAGGGGAGAGCACAAATGAGAGCACACCTGAATGTAGAGAAAGCTGAAGGATGTCATTAACACTCAGCACTGCTGTTTTGGTTTTTTTTAGCGTTTCTTCTGTCTGCAGAGGAAACTGCTTTTTGTATTTTTTTTTTGTCTTTCCGCTAACAATAGATGGAAGGGTGAAATGCATTTGTAGAAGGAGTGGAAAGAAGTGAGGAAGAGGTGAAGAAAGAAAGAAAGAAAAATAGATAAGAAACAAAGAAAGAAAGAAAGAAAGAGAGAAAGAAAAATAGATAAGAAAGGAAGCGAGGGAGGGGTGAACAGATGGTCGCATCGGAGTGGCACCTGGTCTTGTGTTTAATTTCAGGTGAGAGAGTGAGTCCGTCTCTTAAGTGCGAGGGGGAGAAATGGCGTCAAAAACACATTCAGCCGAAAGGGGAGGGAAGAAAGCGAGAGAATGGTGGAGTTTGGAAGAGGGGGAAAAAAAACAAGCAGGAGAAATTCATCAGATTCGCTCTGAGAGAACGTGAGGGCATGGAGACGGGAAGAGAAGAAGCCAAGAATAAAAAAAACCAAAAAAAAAAAAACCTTGAGGTTCGCTCACGAGCTGTACTCTCATTCTGTCCTGTTTGGACATCTTGTACTCTTGTCCCCTCTGTTCTTATCGGTCTATCTCTGTACTATCTCAGGCGGACTGAGTCCTGTTGCCAGGCCAATGTGTCTGGCTGGTCAGCTGTTATGGGGCCGATAGAGGCAGAAACTTCCACACTATACCAGATTGAAACACGCCATTTCTTTTTTTTACAAACCACCTCCGATACTGAACTTCTACCTTTTGAACTCTAAATAAATGATTTAGAGCTCATATCTGCTTTTGTAGAGATGCCATATGTTGGCCCTCATTAGGAAACATCAGTAGAAAACACTCATTTGAATCACATTTCCACATTTAGAGCAAAACCATAGTAATGTTTTATCTTTTCCTTCTTGGGTTGACATTTGAAACGTTGTAACTGTGTAGTAGTGAGATTGTGTTTAAGTGAGAACGTAGCTGTGTGTGTTTGTCTGCTTGTGTGTGTGTGTGTGTGCATGTGCAGTGGGGGAGGGGAGGGCAGGTGTTCACACTAACATGGTTTAATGAAGGGTGTGTGCTTGTGTGTGTGTGTGTGCACGCATGTGTATGTATGAGAATATGTGTTTGCTTATGTGTTTGTGTGCCCACGTGTGTGTGTGTGTGTGTTTCTACGCATCCAAAGATCTGGGCTGAAGTTGATTTGGTTTATGAGATCTTTGTTTGGACAGCAAGTCCGTTCTCTCAGGTTTCTGCGTACGCTATCGACAGTGTGTGAGAGTAAAATCTGTGCTGCCAGGCCCTCTGTATAAGCTGTCCATATGAGAGGAAAGAGCCCTCTTTGAGTGGAACATCTGACTAAGCCTGACATTTACTCAGCCATAAGGACGCAGACAGAGCAGACAGAAGGGTTTTATCAATAGTCTGAAATAAATGCATAGGCTAATAATAGCACAGGCCCAGATGCTTTTTACACAGGATATAGGAGCTTGTATCTGGCGTGGTTCCTTGGTTAATGATGTTAATGATATTATAGTACTGGAATACCACATTTTGTTCTCTTAAAGTCTTAGCAAACGTGCTGCTATAGATACACATGGCCCATCTGAGTTCTTCTAGGACACAATTAACTTATTAGCCGTAGCACTGTCTTTCGGCCTTAAAAAATGCAGTTAATCTTTTGTATTTTAGTCTTTTTACACTGAAGAGAGACAAACATGTAAAAGCTCACATGGTTAACATCATGACAAGCCTGCAAAACCACAAAATAGATGCTCAGATTCGGTTCGCTGCCGATCTAAAAATACGGTGTTAGGATGTGAACGGGAGCGTGTAACCCGCCAACGTGTGATTTCATGTATCTGAGTGGCGACAATAAGCAGATAAGCAGGGCCTCCATATGTAGCCTATATGTTCATGTCAGTGAGTTGGGGGGGACGACGGCGGTGATTAGTGCATCTCTGAGGGAGCCCGTTCACTTGATGGATCTATCCGGTGTTAAGTGTGCATTGGTGCGTTTATTCATTTACATATGTATGCATATGAATGTGCGGCGGGGACGTTACAGGACGGGCAGCGCGGAGGGAAAGGGCCCGGCCTCCGTACGTCACTCTGGAGGCGACTGTGATGATGAATGCAGATTGGATTTATAGGGGTGGTAAATGGGTGTGAATTAGAGAGGAATTGGATGAATGAAAGGGGGGAGAGGGGTGGAGGGGGTGGAGGGGGTGTGAGAAAACGAGGGTGTGGGGGGAGGGGAGGAAGAAATGAATGAAAGTTTGACATAATGAACAGTGGGGGTGGGGGGGGGGGGGGTGGCACTGAGGCAGTGCGTTTATCAGCTTAAATACAGACATCTGTTACAGAGAAAGATTGTGTGTTTCGTCAGGGGGGGGGTGGGGGCACGAGTGTGTGTGTTGGAGGACGCACATTCATACACACACACACAGACACACACACACACACACACACACACACACACACAGTGGAAAGGGGGCTGTTGCCTTAACACTCATTAGGCTCTTTGAACTCTGTGGCACAGGACTAGTGTGAAATCTAATGAGCATGCATGTGTCTATACATAGATTGCAGTGTGGTGGAGTTAAAGCGAGTAAACCATAGCCCAAATAAAAGAAAAAACAAAACTAGGACATGGACCCTATCTGTACACACACACACACACACACACACACACACATACAAATCTGTCCATGATTCAGTTCTTTTCCCCCTCTGCTCCACTGAGTCTAGTCAAACAACACTTGACATGAATATTTAACAGCTGGAAGAGAGGAAACAATTGAGAGTCAATGCTTGAGTGTTGTTATAAATTTACCATTTGATATTCAGTTTCTCTTCACTTTGAAAGATTCATTTTTTTTGTCTTCTAACAATAAGGCTGAGCATCAGCTTCAAACTCTTGGCTTAGTGTTTACAACCTCTCACTAGAGAGAGTATCGGATGCTGTGGCAGTGCATGACTAGGAGGCAGCAAGCACTGGAAGCAGAGGGGGGATTGACTAGGAAGCAGCATTGACACTGAAGACTGGGTCATTGATTACAGATTATTGAACTGTACAGGCGTAGCGCTGTCAGTCTCTTTGTGTTTGATTGATTTAGTGACTGGCTGAATACATGAGAAGGTGCGGTTTCTCCACACGGCTCGCTCTGTGTGTCTGCCTGTGTGTGTGCACATCTGTGTGTGCATCCGTGTGTAGAAGCATTAACAGAGCGTACTTGTGCATCTCTGCTTTTGTCCCTGCCTCTGTTGCTTTGTTCCAACTCTTTGTGCGAGCTCGCGCTCATCTGTGTCTATTAATCTCTTTCTGCTTTTTTTGTTTATGCCTGTGAATATAACAATTTCCACCTGTGATTCTTTCCCCCGGGTGAATTCACAAGTGTGTCCCAGCGTAAGAGCGTTTGTGATGAGGATGGAGAAGCGAGGGAGCAGAGCGGAGACAGGAGAGGAGCGGAGGGGGAGGGGGGGGGGGATGGGATGGCAGGTTGATTATGGTCGCAGGTCTCGTTGCCTGGAGACGGCGGGGACGAGGGATGCCAGGTTGCTAGGCAACCGGCACGATGCAATGACCAGCGCTGTGTGATGGAGCGGAGGGGAGGCGAAGAGGGAAAATTGTCTTTGTGCCCCCCGCCCCACCCCACCCCACTCCACCCCACTCCCCCACCCCCTCCCACCCTCTCCTACCTCCCTCCTGTAAATGTTCTTCAAAGAGCAGGAGAGATGGTCTCTGCTGATATATTTACCATTCAGAGTGGCTGCTTTTCAGGGCAGACAAGCAAAATGGAGTGAAATTGGAGACAAAACAGGCGACAGAAATGTGTCTCCGTCACACAGCGGCCTGGTATAGACTTAACAACATGGCAGGGTTGAGTGGAGGGTATAGAGATTATCAGCTGCTCTGTGGTTCATAATAGAGAGGGGAGAAAAATGTGATTATCAAGGCTATACACACTCCGACTGTGAACCTCTATCTAAAACACATTTAGCCCGCCTTAGTAAATCAAAAGTGGGTTTTATATGCGTTTACATGGGAGCGAGTGCGACCCGTCTGTGTGTATGGATTTTGATGGGATGGGGTCAGGCATTATGGGGAAGGGGTCGAACTGTGATTTGATTGGATAATCTATGGATTTAATATCTCATAATCCTAGCGAAATCCCCCGTGGCATCACAGAGCGGAAGATTAACTATGTGTGGATGTGTGCTCATGTCGCTGTGACCAAGAGAGTGTGTATACATGAAAGCCTGCCAGGAACAGACAATGTATGTGTGTGTGTCTACGTGAGAACAATTTGTGTTTATTTAGGCGGAGGATGATTGTATATAATATCACTGTGTGTATTTGCAGTTGGAGTGAAAAAAAAAAATGGCAAAAACACACTGGCAAAATGGTCTGTTGATAGGGCAGGTTTTGCCTGTGTGTTGTCTGTGCACAGTATGTGACTGTGTTTTTGTAAACAAGCCTAAGAGAGATAGAGAGAGGAAAGGGGAGGGGCGGAGCAGGAGGAGGAGGGGAGAGAGCAAATTACTGTAAAGTGTGTGTTAGTGGTTTAGGCTTAGAGGGAGATATTTTTCTCTCGGCTCCTACATCTGCTCTCGAGGCAGCGCCAACATTCAACAGGCACAAACCCTCATCCTTTTGTTTTTTTTTTGCGTTTTCAGCGTCTTTCCCTTTGTCCCCCCCCCCCCCCCCCTTTCACATGCACATCTAATCCCGCTATCTTTCGACCTAGAAGTACCCTTTATCCTCCTCATTTGTTTTTCACCCCTCTCCTCCGCACGTTGTTCAGGGCAACCTTGTTTACCTGCTGTGGGTTCTCATCACAGGGTTGTCATGACGATGGCAATGTGAGCGCAGACTTCGTCAGAGGAACGGGGCTGGTTGCCGTGCCGATCTGAAGTGGCACAGCCTTGATGGCCTCCCCTTCTCACTGTTCCCCCTCTTGTATATTCTAATTCCAATCTCCTGAGCCATCTGCTCTGCTTCTCCTTATCACAACCGCCGCGGCCTCGCTGTTTGTCATTCAACAGTGCTTTACGGGAAATATGGGCCCCGGGATTTTTACAGTCATCATTCAAACATGTCACACTGAACGACCGGCTTCAGGTTGTTGCAATAATCGATTTCAATTCCTAGGGAATGCAATACATTAAACATGGTATTACCTGATAAACTGTCTTGTTTCTTTATACTGGAGTAGGAGCTTTCATAATAACATGACATGTGCCATTTGGTGAATGTTTACACCTTACAGTTCCTTGAGTGTGTATATTTTAGCATGTGGCCCCAGTGAAGATAATGACTGCAATCAAATAATTTAGCATATAATTTCATGATTGAGGAACTTTGCAGAATATTTGTGTGAGTACAAAATCCCCACCATCATTTAAGCATAAATTACTATTCACTGACTGCAGGGGCAGATGCCTGCGTTTGGCTGGCTGATTGGAAGATGGTTTTGAGATGCTGCTCCTCCATCCACTCTGTCATCCTATTAATTGGCGTAATCAATTGGACACTCTCCATGAGGGGACACAGGGGCCCTTTGCACCGGCCGCTGCTGGTGCCCCAGCCGGTGGTACGGGTGGCGGTGGTGCGGAGACGGCGGTGTTTGTGCATGCCGGTCCTGGCAACAGAGCGTGGCCGCGGCACCAATCAATACTGTCTCCTGGTGACCGATCACAGCGGATCAATCAGTGGCGGAGGATCAGTGACTGGCTGAAATGTCACCGGCTCCATAATTAAGACCTTCATTAAGCCACAGTTAACAGAGTGTCACTCTGTTGTTCTCCACCCCCCCTCCACCAACACCTCCACCCCCCCCCCCCACACACACACATCCCCCCCTGCCTCTCTCCTTCCCTCCATACACTCCCTCCCTCCCCTTAATCCCCCTCAATCCCACCCATCTCCTTTTTCCCTTCTCCTGTTCTTCCTTTTCTTTATTTCAGTACCCACTGTTTCTTTTCACTGCTGTGCGCTATACATTTGAAAGAGGAGGCACTGATGTGTGCAAATTTTTATATAGGGATTTTGTCAAATAATGGGGGACAATTGTGGAGAAGTAAAAAAAAAAAAAAAGTCATTTCAACAGCTTGGCTTTTGATGAATTATGAAAAGGTCGCCTAATTCCCTCTCTCTGTCAGATGTTCTCTCCTTCTCTTCCTTCGTCACTATTTCTTGTTTTTTTCTCAGATTTTATTCGTTCCTCTCCAAGCCTCCACCTCTCCTCTGCCTCTCCCTCTCTCTCTCTCTGTCAGGCTCAGAATCTCTCACTAGTCTAATGCTGCGTGCTCCTGTAATCCAGATTAGCCGGCGAGTGTTCTTAATCTTATCACTTCCCCAATCCCGCGTGGGTGTGTGCTTTTCCTGGTTTTGTGTGATAGGGGGAGAAGGAACGATAGAGGGCAGGATTAGAACAGAGTGATTCTGAGAGAGACAGAGAGAGAGAGAGGAGGGGGAGAATAGAGAGAGAAATAGGCTGCACAAACTGTGAATGCAATATCACACATATCAGTGTCTCCCACAGACAGCAGTAGAGTTGGCAAAAAAAAAAAATAAGGAATGGAGAGCAATTAGTGGGTGAATGGAAGCGGCTGATTGGAAGACAGCACTTGAAAGAGCAGGTCGCCCCACATCACACCCTGTCACATGACTACAATGCACACGCCACATTCACACATGCATAACACATATGTCACTATTATGTCATGTTACGGCACTAATGCCATACACACCCACGTCCAACTGTGTACATAGGCTACATACATATGAATATTATCTTTTGTAATTTATGTGTTAATGTAAATAAAGCATCAGTGGACACATTTTATGTAAAATTTCAGGGTTTTTTTTAAGGTTTCATAGGTTTTTTTTGGACGTATAAATCTCATTAATTTCTCATGTGTGAATACTGTTTTCCTGCTTTTGTTGTACTGACTGATCACTTCCTTGTTGTGTATGGAAACTGTAGAGTGACCGTGCCGTGTGGCCTCTCTCTTTCCAGATGAACCGCCCAATCCAAGTGAAGCCGGCAGACAGCGAGGGCAGAGGGGGTAAGAGACACCTGTCCCCACCCAGAACCACAGCACCTGTTCAAACAACGCCTTCACAGTGTTCAAATGCCACCTTTACACACACACACTGCCAAAAATGTCCATCTTAACAAGTCATTTAGTCTAGTATTGAGGCTTAAAATTGTCGTTTTCCTCAAAACAACTGAAAAAATAAAACAATTATAGTAATAATTTCTCATTTTCAAGTGACAATAGCTTAGATTAAAGCAGATCGCTCCACCAGTATCAAGATAATGTTCATCTACATTGGAAACAACTGAAATTATCTCTTCTCACTGGCAGAGTGTGTGACTTGTCTTAAGAAAAATACTATTCTAGGGCTCAGTATTAGATTTAACGACTTGTTAGGATCGATGTGTTGCTGCAGTCTATTTACACCTGTCCATCACACACTGTGTACGGCCTCAACACAAACCTCTACATGCGTCACGTCTCAGCTTGAGTGCTATACCGCTTCTGCTGAATTTGAACAATGACTTTCACTTATCCTGAGGTTGAAAATCCACCTGCCCCAACGCCTACACAAATCAGTTTCTCTCTCTGCGGACGAAGCCTCCCCCTGCTACTCCAAATATTCACCGTTTGCGAGTGTTACTATGAAACAGCGGCGCGGTTTATAGTTTGTACTGTTTTGTTATGGACTTAAGAACGGGGACAGACGGAGCTGCTTCTCTGACAACACAGAGGGTGACAAACATTTGAGTCACCGCCAGATGCTGTTTGTGTATTGTAATAGCCATGTTACTGCACTCTGGTGGCTCTCTGAAGCATAGCAGGATTGATGTCGAATCATCCTGGTTTGTAGCTCGTAGGTAATTTGCTATCATACCTACATTTCTGCTTTATTCGTGTATGTATGGTGACATAGCACTTTCCCCTTTTTTGCCCCTCTCTTCTCTCTGCTGGCATCACCTGTCCCCCAACACAACTGCTCCCACCCTTTCCCTCACCTGATCTCTCACATTATCCATACATTATCCTCTTTTTCTCTCCCCCCCACCCCCCACCCCCCCCCATCTTGGCGACCTCCTTCCCCTCAGAAGACAGGAAGCTGTTTGTGGGTATGCTGGGAAAGCAGCAGGCGGACGCTGATGTGAGGAAGATGTTCGAGCCGTTCGGCAGCATAGAGGAGTGCACGGTCCTCCGCGGGCCTGACGGCACCAGCAAAGGTAATGTCACGCATGCATCAAGAACATACACACGCCCACACACACACTCTCCACTGAGAGAAAATTACCCTGGGTAATTGGATTACCCAAAACCTATGAAAACTGTTGGCACTAAATTCATATTTGGCCCATTGTAAGTGAATGGAATGATGATTATCTTGGCACGAAGATGATCTTGGGAAATCCAGGTTTGCACTTAAACCTCACACTCATCAATTTCCAGTACACAGAATCTGACATAACTGTCCTGTAGCCTGTTTGAAATGACTGCAATTTGAATTTAGAACATTTCAGTAAAAGTGGAATTTACTTGGCTTAATGTTTGTATTTTAGTCGACCCCTAAGAATGAAGCCTCCAGCAGCTTTACATTATCATCACGTGAATGTAAATTACCGTTGTCAGTAACAACAATGCTAATGATATTCGGCGTGTAAGTAGGTCCAGTGACAGTTCAAACATAGATGCTAGATTTCTCTGTGTTTGTTGTATGAGGCATGACTAATGGTGCAATAGGTTTTATGGGTCATGGCTAATGATGCGTTTGGTGGTTTTACGGGCTGTGATTGATGAAGCAATGAACGTTTTGTGGACCATGCTTAATGATGCCACAGTAACTGATGGAGCATTGGATGTAAGATGGCTCTTAATGTATTTTTAAAGGGAAGCAGTTCCTACACGCTGTGTGTGTGTGTATGTGTTAAGCGCGCAGGTGCTTGTGTGTGTTCGCGTGAGGCCGCATTTAATGGTGTGTCATTCCATGTAGGTTGTGCATTTGTAAAGTACCAGAGCAATGCAGAAGCCCAGGCCGCCATCAACGCTCTGCATGGGAGCCGTACTTTACCAGTAAGCCCCCTCCACACACACACACACACACACACACACACAGAAACACAAACAGTTACACCCACTGTTACACCCACGGTTGCACATACACACAGTCACACACGTAGTCAAACACACTCATACATGCGCACGCACACACACACACACACACACAGAGACTTGCACACAATTGCTCCAAACCCAGTCATTTAGACACTTAACATGGTGACTCAGCTAATAGTCACCACTTCTCCTTTCTGTCCCCCTCCTCCACACAGGCATACACACACATTACACACACCGCACACACACACACACACACACACACACACTACATTTCAGCCACAAGAGAGGACAAAATGTTTGTGAAATGTCCTCATCTCCTCCTCCCTTTATTCTCCTGTAGGTCATTCTGCAGTGTGGTGTAGATTGACTATATTAAAAGAAACACAGATAACAAAAAAAATTTAATCCGTTTTTTGTGATATTTTACGTATTTCTTTTATTTGAGCTTTATTTTTTTCTGGTCACTATCTCATATATCATGTTGGAAATAGCTGAGCACTAAAACGATGCAAACTGCTGACAAATTGTTGAGCTATAGTCTCTCCTAACTTCACCTTTAGACTGAACTGTGTCGTAATATTTCCATCCGTTTCCATCTTGCCTCGCCCTGCCGCGGCCCGTGGCGGCGTGAAAATCAACGGACGGATGGAGTAATGATTTTTTTCTCCCCCCCGATTCCCTCCGCAGGGCGCCTCGTCCAGCCTGGTGGTGAAGTTCGCCGATTCGGAGAAGGAGCGAGGGATCCGGCGGATGCAGCAGGTGGCCTCTCAGCTGGGAGTCATCAGTCCCATGACCCTGCACCTCGGGGCCTACAATGCCTACACACAGGCCGTGAGCAACACACACCACACACACACACACACACACACACACACATATACACAGGGCCACCAAGCAGGGTTGGGGTCAATCATCAATTCCAGTTCAACTGAGGAATTGGAATTGGAATTGGAATTGGAATTGGAATTTTAAAAACCAACCGAAAACAGAATTGGAATTTCAGGAAGTTGAAATTCTGTGAAATTCCATGTTTTTTTCTTGTTTTTTTCTTACCACATATCTGAGATTACATGTAGTGTTATATATTATCAATACTGAATATCATAAAATGTTAAAGGTACCTTCCAGGTGGTATTTGATGCATAACATGTAATCGTTATACATACATTATGATTAAATGTATTTGATTTGTTTAACTGTCTTTTATTTGATTTATAATGTTTGATTTATAATGTTTAGCAAGTCAAGACAAACTCTCTTTCCTGTCATTCCAATTCAATTCCAATTCTGTTTCCTTAGAGCTGGGTGCAATTCCAATTCCAATTCCAATTCCATCTCCTGGTATTCAATTGGAATTGCAATCAATCAGTCAATCAATCAATCAGTCGGACATATATACACATACACAGGTCCACCATGTCAAATTCCTCATGCACGTAACTACCATGACATGATAAATAGAGGTGACTTTCTCTGTTTTCTGTCTCCCTTATTTCTACCCTCTCTGTCCCTCTTTCTTCTTCTCCTCTCCCCATCTTCCACCCCCCTCCCTCCCTCCCTCCACCACGTCGTCTCCCTCCTCTAGCTGGTGCAGCAGCAGGCCCTGGTGGCCCAGTCGGCCTACCTGTCTCCTGTTGCCACGGTGGCGGCCGTCCAGATGCAGCAGCTCGCCGCCCTCAACCCCAGCAGCATCATTGCCACGCCGATCGCATCCATCACCCCCTCCTCAGGTAATGAGAGGCGGAGATGTCTGCCGCGACTCGCCTTGATTAGATTTCCAGCTTGAAATATGAGCGTAGATGCACACAGACAGGTGGACCTAAGAGGACAAAAACAAACATCTATTTTGTACTGTTTTTTTCAGCCTGTCATGATGTTCGCCATGTTAGCTTTTACAGATAAGGCAGAAAAGACAGTAAGATGGCAAGAATGAATAACTTGGTCATGCTAACAGGCATTAAGACAGACTGGTAGCATCACTATTTATCTATGTCTTACCATGTTTGCTCCATATTCTGTATTTATGTCATTTCATATCAGTATATTAGTCAAGAAACATCAGATTTAGAGAAGGATATTAACAAACACTAGTTTGTGTATTGTAGTAGTGTGTTTCTTTTATGCTTAAAATATCGCTTCTAGAACTATAAAAAGGCACTTAACAGGAACTGTACAATTTTAAAATAAAAAAAAGGACTCTATTTTCTAAGAAGAGAAAAAGAAGAAGAAAGTGACTTTATGATAAACAAACATGCCTTAAAAATGTGTGCAGGTACCAGCACCCCGCCCTCCATCGCAGCCACACCCGTTCCTGCTCTGCCTCCACCAATCAGCTATCCCTCTGTGCCGGCTCCACCCAATGGACAGTCCGCCACCGAGGCCCTGTACACCAACGGGGTTCATGCGTATCAAGGTACGATACTGCACAGGAGCTAGATTAGGAAGTAAACCATGTCTGTACTGTTGTCATGAAATAGTCCTCCTCAATTTCATGGGCTGCCTGCTTTGTTGTGCAGTAGCGAAGGTCTGATTAAAGAGGAAATGAAACAAATGAAAGCAGTAGGTTGAATCAAATGTTAATTGGAGCATGTTGATGTGCCCCAAATAGCATTTAGCATTTGTGTTTGTTTTGGCGTATAGCAGTTGGTGACGATGTGTTTTACCGTGCCACAGCTCAGAGTCCAGTCCTGGACCCCCTGCAGCAGGCTTATACAGGCATGCAACACTACACAGGTGAGGCCACCACACTGTGGTGGACGGGTCTTTCAATGCAATACGTGACGCAGCGAATTCTGTAATAAACTGCTATTTATTTATGGTTACACATTGCTATGTACATGTATTACTGCCACCACTACTACTACTAATAATAATAATAATACTAATACTAATACTAATAGAGAGGGAGATGAAGAAACTTTAGAACGATCAGAAATATATAAAATTATTATTAAATATACTATGGTAAACTTTCTAAATTGTATATTTGATTGTTTGTATTGTATGATCTATTTTTGACATGTAATTTTGTTATTATAGTGAGCGTATGTCAGCACTTTGCTACACTGAACACTAGATATAACGTACATTTGTGAAGGGTTGGTTAGGTAAAATTTTTTTAGTTACCTCATAAACACTAATCAACTGGGATTACCTAAACTCAGTAATGTGTTCTGGTTAATTTCAGATTACTTTGTCATATTTGAGGTACACATAAGAAAAAGTGAAAAATTACAATGTTCAGGGAATTGATTTCAGGTTGGCATACAAACACAAATTCTATTCTGTGCCACATTTATAAAGATGTACAACATGTGCCACCATATAAATGGCCTTCTGTGTTTCCCGCTTCCAAGAAGTAACCCTTTAATTTTTCACAAGTATCTGTAATCGGAATACATTATCTTTCAGGTAACGTAGCAGAATACCGTTAAATTTCTTTCTGTGTTTATTCCCTTGCAAGCATTCCATTACTACCCAACCCTGCATGTATAACACAGGGAATTTACATCCAGATTCATAATATGCACATTAGTGTTTGAATAAAACTCTATGTACATAACCTCCAGCGCTATAGAATGAGTCATACATCACAAAGTAAACATCATGTCCCAGTTTCCGTGTGTTAAAGCAAATGCGTAGGTGGGAATCCTATTGTGTCAGATGTTCTTTCAGCAAAGTAATAGTGTGCGGCTCGCTCTCCCTCACCTTTCCTCTCCGCTCACCTGTTCCTCCTCCCCATCAGCCACCTACCCAGCTGCCTATGGCCTGGTGGGACAGCCGTTCCCCCACCAGCCCACACTAGTGGCTCAGCAGCCGCAGCAGCCGCAGCAGCTGCAGCAGAGAGAAGGTACGCTTATTGTAATTTTTTTTCCCTCTTTTCTGTTCTCCATCAAGGACCACACTGGAAACAAGTGTTTAAGTACGCTTTTATGTGTTATCCTCTGGGATGTACTATACCAATAAAGTCAATCAATCAATCAATCAAGAGCTGTGAACCGAAACACTGTGGATCAGTTTTAGAGAAGAATCATTACCTGAAGTTTCAATATCTCAAAGAATATAGAGGATCCACTCTGTGAAAATGTTACCATTATTATGACCTCACACGCTTCAAAAAGTATCTAATTGTTTTCAATTGTTGTTTTTCACCTTTTTCAAACTGTAGATGTCTCACTCTTGAATTAAACTTTCTGATTTATTTTTTGAATGATACTTTATATTCTTGCCCTCAAATTCCCAACCAAGTGAAGGATGTTATTTGGGATTTTTGATGACAATATACTCATTTATTTTTCAAGATTTTAGGTTTTTTGAACATGCAGCTGTCATTCATTTCTAATAGGAAATTAGTGTTTACTGCCTTTTCCTGCTTTTTTGCGCTCTTGATCACATCCTCACAAATCCATGTAGGCTAAACAGAATGAAGAGGTGTGTTACATTCATGTTTGTAGACGATCGTTTTGAGTAGTATCTCACGTTGTAGCGTACGTCAGTAATTATAATTTCGACTGAATTCAAATTCTACGTGCAGTACCTCAGCATTACTATTCTACAAGTGCTTCCTCCACATTGCAGTTCCCACTGTGCGGCTGAGTCAGCCCCCTAACCTCTTGTCTCGTCTTGTCTGGTCGTATCCGTCTCTCCTCCGTGTCTCTGCAGGTCCGGAGGGCTGCAACATCTTCATCTACCACCTGCCGCAGGAGTTCACTGACTCAGAGATGCTGCAGATGTTCCTGCCCTTCGGGAACGTCATCTCCGCAAAGGTCTTCGTCGACCGGGCCACCAACCAGAGCAAATGCTTCGGTGAGTCACAGAGACGGTAATGGAAAATGATAAAATTAATGTCCGATTATTGCTGCCTTATGCTTTTTATGGACTTCATACTTTCATTCTGATGTGGGAAAAGCTCTATTTTAATTTTATATATGTCATTTTGATGAGCTTTTATCCAAAGCACCTTATTGTTCCATGAATGCATACATTTTTGGCATTTGTCATGCTGTTTCCACTGAGCTATACAGGACCACATGCTTTAATAAAGTATTTTCAAAAAACTCACCAGGCTTTACTGTGTTTATTTTCTTCTGTTTTTTCCAGAGGGAATGTCCCCATATCATGAAGAATTTGATTTGATTCTTTCCTCTGTTGTCTCCTCTTCAGGTTTTGTGAGCTTTGACAACCCCTCCAGCGCCCAGACTGCCATCCAGGCCATGAACGGCTTCCAGATCGGCATGAAGAGACTGAAGGTGCAGCTGAAGAGGCCCAAGGACGCCAACAGACCTTACTGAAGGAGGTGAGTGGAGAGACAGGCCGGGGGGTGGGGAGGGATTGATAGACAAGACAGACAGAGGGAAATGTGGGGGGGAGTTAGTGAAACAGAGTGGATGTAATTAGGAACTCAGTCTTTAAATGATTGTCTGTCTTTCAGCTGGAACTGAACATGTCAATAACCCTAGATTAACTTGAATGAGGTGACAGCTTTCTAAAAGTAGCACCAGTTTGAAATACATTACAAATTACAGTTCAAGGATCAGAGGATACCTGTCTTGTTTACATGTGGCTGCTCGTTTATCTTGCTCAATACTGTGCTTGAGTGACAGGCGTGTTTATTATTCAAAAGTAGATTTTACACGATTCAATGTACTATGTAACCAGTGTTCTGTGATAGGGTTGAACGCAACTACTGTTCGTCATTAATTTTTATTTTACTTTTCATTTATTGTTTTTGTGCTGTGTCATATGCCATTTTTCCTGAAAAAAACATCACACCACTCTCAAGACTGTCCTGTCCATACATATATCGTGGAGACTGCGTCGCTATGGCTACGGTTGCCTAGCAACCACTAAAACCTCCCCCTTCCTCTCACTGCGTTGTAAGTTAATTGGCCTGTGTTGGTTGCTGTGGCGATATTGCCTGTGATGGTTGCCATTAGCAATTTTTATTTTGGGCCGTTGCCTTGATTCACCATGCTCAACTGCATGGCGAGTTACTGTGGCGACCATGAACTGTGTTTGGTGCGTTGTGAGTTTCCTCTTATTATTTTGTCCTGGTTTTAATCCTTGCAAACACTGATCAATAACTGTCACTTTACCTCAGAATTTGTAAGCAACTGATTATCATGACATGCTGTTTTTTGTAGTCCTATAAAAGTTGCATTGCTAAGAGCAAAATTAGCCTGTTGGTATTTTCTAGTCCATCAAATATGGATACAGTAGAATTTTTTGCTTTTGGACTTTTTGCTTTTGCTTAGTTTCCTTTTTGTTGTCTGTCATGATTATCATTCTTACATATCCCCTATGTTTAGTTGGTTGGTGTAGTAGTTTCGGTGAGTGCGGGGTTTTTGTTTGGTTGTAACTCAACTCCAAGTGATTTTGTGCCTGAACTTTGTTTGGTTTTTGTGAGACTGAAAATGTACCGAACGTGTCCCTGTAATGGTTGACAAGATAGTATAACTGTGTGTGCGCGTGTCTGTCGGTCTGTGGGGGTGCAAGAAAAAGAGAGAAGTCGTGTGCATTTATTCTTGTGCGAGTGTTTTGTGTTGAGTAGATTTGGAAAAAAAAAAGAAAAAACATTTGTGTGTATGTAAATGTGTGTGTGGTGTACCAAGTGAGACACTAACCTTTTTCTAGAAGGTTTTGGGTAAAACTGTATGGTTAATGTGACACGTGCTGCTGGCTGAGGAACTGCATTCCTCTGTAGGAATTCTGGGTTACCAAGAAAGTGAAAAAAAACAAAAGTACACAAAAGTACATCATGTCTCTTATGCAGCCACCTGCATCCCATGAGTATAATTCACTCCAAAAACAGTGAATCTCAAATCTTACTTTCCTCAGCTACTACAGTTTGGTGAATGAAATGGTCTTGAATGCCATTAGAATAAATTAAACAAATTCTCATTCAAGGAATTGTGTTCCTTGAATGGCATTTAAATAAATGGTGAGTTGTGTACAGACTCAAATACCTACCAGAATTCCTACTGTGCATGTTCTGAATTAATTTGCCTGCCAAAAGAGATGAGAAACTATTCCATAAGAACGTGCATACACTTGCAGCAGTATGGTTGTCACTGTTTGAGTTGCATGGACACTAGTTGATTATCAAGATTTTCCTGAGGGATCAGTGCAAGCAGTGTGTATTGCAGATACCACTCCACTTCCAAAGACTGAACTTAACTCAGTATGTGTGTTTTATCTGTGTTGTCTGGTTTAAAATATTCTGTATTTTATTTTTCTCTTCTTCTTCTTCACCTCCAGGGAAACGTAAAGAGTTCAATCAAGAAACCACTTGGGATGTCCCAGCCTTTTGGTTGTTTGACCAACCGTATAGCACAGGAGCAACACTTCACAAAAACAATATCACGTGTATGTGCTTAAAAACAGCAACAACAACAACGTCAACAACAGTAATATCAACGACAACAAATACAGAAACAACAGAAATGGCATCCGCAATATTGGAGGTGTCAAGTGCTCCAGAGTTCATACCATTCCACAGCTGGATTCATTTATATTATGTACATACTCTATTGTCAGCAACAAGATCTACATGTTAAGAAAAAGCATATCACTGATGTTATTCTACTGAACAGGGTTCTACTGTATAGTGTGATTTGTCGTCTATGGCGTAAACAGAGAAGGCCAGTCTACGCGGAGGGAGGGGAGACAACATTGAGAAAAGAAAATACTATTCTGTATGATTACCATTGGTAATATTGTTATGTAGAGTTAGTTTTATTATTTAAAAGTAAATTAAAAAACATGGGGTAATTAAACTGGAAGAGAAATGGATTTCCTCTCACTGTATATACATTGGTTGAAAATGGAGTTAAAGGACTAAAAACTTCATAAGTTAAGATTCTCTGCTGCCACTACTTTTAGCATTGACATAGTGGGAGGAAGGGCTGGGAATTTTTCTATCTTGATTTTTTACGTTTAATTTATTTGGTAATCCAATTGATGAGGGGGAGATGTGACAATTTTTTTTTTTTTTTTTTAATTTCAGAAAATAGAGGGTTCCTGCGGTCTTCAAGACAATGAACACACTTATTGTAGAGTTTTTAATTACATAAATGTACTTATGGAAGTTAAAAAAAAAACATTATAATGTTTCTTTATTTATTCTCTACAATCGCTGTTTTAAAACATATGTCTTTAAAGAAAATAAAGTACAATTTAGAAAAAAGATGTTTGTGTGTGCATGCACTGTCTGTTTAACATAATCATATCCAGTGATTCACCCAAAAATGGCCTCTTTCCTCAGAGTGATTTATCAAATGGAAATCTAAAATGACATTTCTTTAGTTCCATCTCTTTAGACAGAAAACACAAAGGCTGGTCAGTCAGGCTGTCTGACTTGAAACAAGTCATCCAGGGGAGTTTGCTGCTCTCTATAGGGCCTGAGGAGTACTGTGGAAAGTGGAAAATCTCTGTGCTTCTCTTCAACAGAGCATGACTCGGTTGGATTTGACCCTATGGACCAAATTGACGAAGGTTTATACTGATAACATGACTATCATCTGACTATGACTATCCTATCTGAGCAACACACATATCTTTCCCTCATAAAATATCATAACAAAACTATAAACCATATATTAATGACTTAGGAATGTCATTATCATAGTGATAGCAGAGGAGATAAAAAAAAATACTGCAATAGTGCAACAAGGTCACTATAAACTCACTGTTGAGTACCACAGATACACATACAAGTCCCTATGGGTATATTGTAGAATTATTATAGTTATTTTTCATCGGGGCTGCTTGAATACACTGGTAAGCGGAGTATAATTACAAAAGACTGTAGATAATAATGTCCATTGTAGCCCACTATAATGAGGTCTATTAGCCCATTACAGAGGCCTAAAATGGACATTATTATCCAGTCTTTTGTAATGCCACTGATAACCACAGCTTCACTGAAATAAGGTTCCACCACGAATTATCTGTGGCTTTACAGACATGCAAACACACCTCAGAGACTAAGAAGATGCAAAAGGCTTATAGGAGTGTGAGCTCAGCCACTGGCAGGGTGCAGGGTGTGCTGTGCGGCTGCCTGCCACAGCCTCATGGGCTTGGTTCAGATGAGTCCAAACACGCATCGGCCTTCTTTGGCATGCTTTGGTGTATGAGGGGTGATTAATGCCACAGAGACGTAGCCGCAGGAGGAAAAGGAAATGATTGTGGAAACTATGCTACTTGCTTGCGAACACCATCGCCACTGTGAAAGGGGGAGGGGGGAATATATTTTTTAAAGACTAGCAAATACAGTGTACATTAGATGATTACAACAATTGTCATTTTGGAAAATATTGGCCAATGCACATAGCCACGATTGGATTTGGAAAGCATACAATATGGAAAAATAAAATTACAATTACTGATGATTTACGACCGTAGTTAGGCTAGATTCATTTGTATATGAAACAGGTTAAACAACAAAATCTACGTCCTGGTGAGTAATGAGAAGACTGCAAATCAAAGAGGGTAAATAGGCCACAATTGTATGATGGTGGAAAATATGATATGAGTTCAAATGGTCGAGTTGTATTAAATGCGGGAAGTGAAGGAGAAAATTAATTACTTAATAATGATACATCATTTAATGATATAACAATATTGTTACCCCATTATTAATTGTTTGAGAATTGTTTTGGGACATGACCCCCGTTGAGTGACACTAGGGAGGGACTTTAAGGTCTTTGGATCACAGTGATAATAGGTAAACACACTGCATCACAGAAAACAAGATTACATTGCAACTCAGCCTTCACAGCATCATAAAGAGGTCAAAGCCATCAGATGCGCAGGTAAGAAAAACAAAAGAACAAGAGGAGACGTGAGCTAAGACAGGAGTATGTGTCTAAAATTATATATCAGTACATCATGATTTTATTTTTTCCAATTCGGAATTGTTTCTGCAAATCCCGACATTGATAACTGCAACTGCTGCTGTTTTACAGAAGAGCAGGTTTTGTTTTTCAAACCTAGCAATTATTTCACTGCCAGTTGAACAATAATTACGGAGGCCCCACTTCACCAATTTACTTATTTTCAATAATTACGGTGGGTGCCATTATGTCAGTGTCAGAAAATCTCAAGACAGATGTTTGGGTACATTATGGATTAACCCCATCGTCATAACTGCCGCTAACATGAGACATGGTGCTACGCTGCTGCATATCAAAATAATGCTGCCTTTACTTCATATGAAATTTACTGTTGGAATGACTTGACAGCACAAGGCAACAACTTAACACACGTTTTAGTAGATTTAATGGAATAGGCTTAGTCTGCATTCATATCATATGGGAAAGATTGTAGACATACTGAAAATACTGTTCCCCTCTGCTTTCAGGAGTTTTCTGTAAATTTTGGTTGCTTTGTGTTCAACTTTTTTTCACACTGAACATACATGCGCTCAGTAAGTGATACATTCGAGTTTGTTTGACAGTAAAATAAACATTGTGATGTGAGCCACAAAATAAAAACCGCAGCAAGTTATTGTGTATTGTCACGGCATTTTTAGAGTGAGAGTTGCGATCGAAAAATGACTTGCAATGTGATGAAAATCACTAATTTTGTTTGTTTTATTCGGAATGAATTATGTCACTCCCTACAGTTGAATACAAGTATTTCCACAGTGACGTTCAGGGAAATCGGGTCACCATCACCAAACCCTGACTAATCCCAACTAGTATTTACAGTTTATTTAGATAAGCGGTATTTTCACGCAGGAAGCTCGCGCCTACCATCTTTCCCATGACATGAATACAGAATAGGCCATTCCCATGAAATTCATTCATATGATTGACGTGCTTCCCTACTTCTCCTCCTCCTTCTGTGGCATTAATTACCCCTCATACCTCGGTAGGGGCCCACGTCACTTTAAATAGCCTGCTCTCCGCCCCCTCTGCTCTACCCTACAACCATAATATCCACTATCCAACCAATTGAACAACCCGGCTAAAGGGTAACAAGCCTAGGCCCATTTAGATTACTTTGATCAAACGGAAAAGTGAAAAACTTCACGTGATTCGGCCTCTTCGGGCCAGAGTTGAATTACGACCGCAGGGGAGAGATTTCGGAGAAAGTGACACAGTTTTACTGAGAATGTCGCGAGCCTGCGGTTAGAGGAAAGAAAAAAAAGGCGGATTGCAGCTCATTTCAACAGGTTGGCGTCTCTTTGATGTCGACATCTGCATGAAATCCTGCCGATCACAACAGGAACAGACGCAGGGAAAGGAGAGGAAGAGCAGCAGCAGCGTCGCCGTGCAATATCCCAAAATCAGATAACCTACCTGCATAAAATAAAGTGGAGAGGTAAGTTGATTGCACCGTTACATGACGGACCAACTGACGATCCATTTGCGACCGTTTATACTGTAAAACCCGCCTCGGTGCTAGCTGGCTCCTTCAAGCACAAACCGTAGACCTCTCCTCATGCACACACACCTTATGGCTGCTATTTTTAGACAGAAATGGGGGAGTCATCCTCTCCTGGGGGTTTATGTGAAGTTTTAACCGGGACACCCACCAAACTTTTGCTGACAAGAACTGAAGTCTACTCGGATTTAGCTCTTCAAAGATTACGTTACTCACATCAAAGTTTACGTAGCCCATAGGCCGTGGTTTGTCCTGATGTGGGGGGATGTTTGTTCAGGAACACCGCGATAAGAGAAGGTCGTGAAAACAGTATTAAGCCTAACCGCCACAGCGGTCGACCCAGAGCAAAAGGAGAAGTTGTTAGCAAAAAGAAAAATGGCCCTCTGTCGCCTACGCTGTAAATTATGGATGCGTAAAAAAAAGTTTCTTAACCGGAAATGTGTGTAAAGTTGCCCCTGTTTTATCTTGTTCGGTTGAGTGATTCAGAGATCATGTGTGGCCCTGCGCGGTACGTGTGCAACGTGAATTAGGTGTGTTGGGAAACTTGTTAGAGACTGTCTCCATCCCGCTGAGCCCAGCCTGTCTGTTCCGCTATGTCCGGGAGACTCCCCACTTACGCCAGGCCTGCGCACTCTACCACTCCCTGCACGGGTTTACGCAAACAGCGTAGGTAGCTGTGTCGGGAGGGAGGGAGGGGGTTCCCCAAACTTTTCATGACAGGAACCCCCCCACCACTGAACCTAGTTTTATAAGATTAGGTTGAAAGGAACCTCATCTGAGAGGATTTCAGTTGTTAGATATGTTTTACAAAATAATTTATCTCTATACTGTTGGTGGGGAGAGTGAAGCCTATCAACAAAACAGTCTTCCTGACACAGTGTCCCACTCTGATAACTTCTGCTGAGTGAAATAATAGTGAAATTAGTCCCTTCCTTGGCTTTCCTGGGAACCCGCTCATGTGTGAAGCCTCTAGTGTGCCAACAAGGCCTAAAGCAGGAGATAAATGAATTGGAAAATTAATAGGAAAACGCATTAGTAAATAACAAAAAGTAAAAATCATTTTACATATCCATTTATAAATTCAGTAATTTATTCATAATTTAAAGACAGAATAATGAAATGGAATTATTGACTCATTTAATGAACAATAACTTTTTTGTAGTAACAGTTTTTTAAATTGCATCATTTTAATGTGAATTTAATCACTTTCTAAAATGTTTTTAAATGTTTATATTAATTAATCAATAATGATTCATCACTGAACTAGTCTATAACGATTAGGTTGGCACACTACAGACTCCATACTCATGGGTACGGACCCCATTTTAGAAACCACTAGTGTATTTGATCAAAGCCACTTTGACATACTATATCGACGATATCCTATCATTAAATACAAAATATACAGGCTACAGGAGTAGGCAGGTGATATTTCTGCATCAGATTTCAATAAATACAGCCGATAGGAAAGCACACAATGTAAAGCCAGAATACTGTTCAAATGAGTTCATTCAATTCAAAAGTTTTAGCCAGCACAAGAACATATTAAGGATAATACAACAAAGCAAGAAATACAGATAGAGCGTCTTCATTGATCGATTTACAGCTTAGCAGATGCTTGCAGTTTTCTGTTCGATATAGCAGTCATATAGCATTAGAAAAGGAATAAGTTCAAGGTTGTTTATTTCTATAGCCCTTTATCACAAACATGTCTCAAAGGTTCAGTACAGAGAATGAGCCTAGCTAAATCTAGCTGATCAGCAATCAACTGTAGAACAGAAAGATATAGGACAAACCTCAGGAAGAGCAAGACACACGAAAACAGATTATAGCAAGACATAACAGCCTACCTAATCTACATAGCCTAACCTACCCGGCACCACCAGCCTTAGACCAAGGAAAAACTCCCTTGAAAAAATCTTGCTAGGAAAAAAAATGGAAGAAACCTTGGGCGGGCCAAGTCACAGAGGGATCCCCCACCGGGACAGTGTGCTATAGGTGCTGGGTAAACAGTGACAAAAACATGGGCAATAACAATGACAAGAGAAAAACAGAAAAATATATACAGTATATACAATACATCAGAACATAGTAAGTATCCAGAATTATTATTATTTTTTTGTGTGCCTAAAATGCGTTTAATTTGTCTTGAATGTGCTTGAGCTTGAAGCTGAAGCTGAAGCAGGCTTGCCCCCGGTAACGGTCCGAGTCCTTCATTGTTCCGGTCTCACTTGCTTGTGTCACTTGCCACTTGGTAATCTGTTAATACAGCTTGGCTACAAAACAAAATCTGAGTTTGGTTTGAGTTTTGGCAGCAGTCGGACCTCCTAAGCTGCTGGTGCTGGGTCTGATCTTCTCCAGTCAGTCAACCTGAAGAAATCATACAACAGCAGCAGCAGACACCAAGCAGTGTTACATTCTTTTCCACTCCAAAAACATCTTATCTATCATATGTGAACATCTAGGGACACAGGAATATTGATTACATTTGACCGTTGCACTCTGATTTTGGTTGCTTGTAATGTTGGCAAGCTGTGAATTTGGCTTCAGCTACTGTCCCATTCATCATAAGTCACTCAGTGTTAGCTAAATGGGTTAAATTGGCATATAAATGCATGCTGTAAACTACAGATAGCTGTGATTTCCTCTAAGCTGTGGGCAGGATGTCTACTTTCCAGTGAAGAAGTGGGATGCACACCTGAGAGCTGCTGCAGCCCCAGGGTGGTTTCCAGTTCCTCCTGTTAGACAGAAGAACCCCCTGTCTGCTCACCTAAATCCCATAATTCACTCGTGGACTGTCTTTGACGCATTTTGGACACAAACCTGCACTCATTAACACATTTTAACACAATTCCTCTGAGAGCCCATTCTCCTCTGTTTGCTCACACATATATTAAACTAGGGCTGTTTAGCATTCAAAAGACTTGTTAACATGATACCTTCTAGCAGGCCGATTGCAGTCAGCTTAGCATTGCAGTGAACATTTTGTGAGGAAGCTAGATTTCTCTCCCAAATATC
Organism: Centroberyx gerrardi; assembly: GCF_048128805.1. NCBI lineage: Eukaryota > Metazoa > Chordata > Actinopteri > Beryciformes > Berycidae > Centroberyx > Centroberyx gerrardi. The sequence goes on from NC_136015.1 coordinate 17,306,063, forward strand.
TGACTGATACGGTCAGCGAACGATGATTTGAGTGACATTAGACACAGTTTTATGGAATGAACACAAGAGGTTATGATACATTTCTGAAACAAAAGATGTAACAAGTAGGATGTGGAGGGGTCGGTGAAATCCCTGATTGATTAACTTTGAAAAATCGGCTTAGTTGATATTTCACCTCCAGTGTTTCCAAATAATACGATTTCTCTGTAAAACTGCAACAATCCTCTTGAGGTGAAACTCCTGTGCTAACGAAGGCAGACTACGTGAGTTATTGTGCATTCATAGTAAGCTTATGAAGGGTCAAAGTCCACACACACAGTCCTTGTTAACGGCTCTATCAGGAGGTGAGACGCTAGTCCCTGTCAGTATAGCGGCCCGTGTGTCAGCTTAGACTACTTTGTTGTTTCAGGGACATTCATTTACTCATCGAAATGACTTTTCCCTATTTTAAAAACAAAGATTTTCCCTCCTAAACGATCCTCTCCAGTAAGACTCGGGTCCCTCCACACTGGCCTCTCTTGCCTTGCGACTGCAGAAACAAAGGTGCCGTAGTAACATGAGAGTCGCACTGTAGTCTATAACAAAATCCACGGGTCCACCAGTGTAAATAAAGTCTACCGGTGACTTGAACTCCCATTGAGGAGTTGCCAGTAATGACAGCAGCACTGATGTCATCCCTGTGTGCCGGGTCTTTCACAGCAGATCCTGTTGCTGTTCCTGCACTCTCATAACAAAGCATCGGTAACAAAGTCATCTGCATTCACATATCAGATGTTGGTCCTTTTCTAAACAGACTTTCTAAGTTAACATAAAGATTTATGTATATGTAGTGTGCAGATACTTAATATCTATGAAGTATAATGTAATACTGCTGAGTTGTATGGTTTCTGTTTGTCAGAGAGGCTGTTTATATCCCTTTTTGTTTGAGATTATATCATTATTATTGTACAGGTTGTAGTGGAGAGTGACTGACATGCAACAAACTGTATATCATGAGTCACTTTGCTCACAAGGTTGCGAGCAGATGGTGTGAACCTCATGCTCCGCCCCCTCTCAATTTCGATTATATGTAACAAAAGTTTAAGAAATGTTATAATAGACTAATTATATTATTATATAATAACAGATCAGTACAGCTCAGAGGTGTTCTTGGGCCGACAACATGTTGGTCTTAAGTTCTATTAAACTTAAGATCAGGCCTATCAACCTTTATACTGTGTGAAATGCCACTCATTTTTTTTAACCATGTGACTGAGTGATTATGTAAATATGGATCCAACTGAAGAACTACACATGAAAAATCACCTGTCAGAAATGGAAATTAGTACCAAAGTGAAATTCAAGATGGTGTGCTCTATGAATGAACATCAGTTATCTGATCGCATGTTTGAATGAGAATGTTACGCATAGGAAAGTTTTCAGTCCCCTCAACTGGAACAATTAGTGTCCAGATACGGTGCCTGCTGCAGATGCTCAGTGAGATTAATCACTCTCAATCAATAGTTGTCCCACTCAACCTCTCCCTCCTTCTCAGAAATCACAATGTCGTCACAGCTGAGTGTGTTGCCATAATTGTCTAATGGAAAATCTGAATGAAGATCACTGAGAAGACAAACATTTCTTTCCTGTTTAATATTTTTGTTAATTTCCTACAACAGGATCAATAAGAGCCTGTCAGAGATTTCGATCTAGGTGAATCCTTTTTTCTCTCTCTCTCTCTCTCTCTCCCTCTCCCTCTCAGGATGTTGTCTCGGCTGAACGAGTTGATATGGGCCGACTGGATTTGGTTTCCTGAGGGCCTGGGCTGGGCCGACCTGAAGGACCACGATGGCAAAGTCTTCCCTAAAATGGGGGACCTCTGGGCCACCATCCCCATCGCTTTCTGCTTCCTGGTCATCAGACAGATATTCGAGAGGTCAGTCATGGAAGTCATCACCCTACTTGGTGTTGATTTTTGCAGCTTACTGTTTTGTCCTGTCATTTGCCTGTTAATCTCGCTGTCTGACTGTCTGCTTTGCATGTTTTTTTTTCTGACAAGTATAACCAAACATCCCACTGGATCAAAGGCCATCTGTAAACAGTAATCTCCACCCAGTATGTTTCCTTCTTCCAGGACAGTGGCCACTCCTCTGGCCTCTCTACTTGGGGTGAGGGACAAACAGCGTGTCCGAGTCGCTCCAAATCCCATTCTGGAGTCCTATTTCTGTAGCACATCAAAGCATCCCACACAGGTAATCATGTGGCATACTTCACTGCCTCATGGCAAACTAACACTGCTTGATAGAGGTCCTTTGGGCAGTAATACAACTTGAGCCTCCTAACTTCAGAGTTAGTTGACGTATCAATCAAAGAGAATGACGTCATGGCAAAAAATGTCCCATCTTTCCGCCCAAATCCTCATGCGACCTATCTTTCCTAAAAGTTGACTACCATAATTTCATGATTCCAAATATAACAGACAGCACTGACTTCTCCTTCCGTTTCTCCCGCTCTTGTGTTAGAGCTCCGTGGAGAGTTTAAGTAAACAGACCGGCTGTTCAGTACGGCAGGTCCAGCGGTGGTTCCGGCGGCGGCGAAACCAGGACCGGCCCAGCAAGCTCAAGAAGTTTCGGGAAGCCAGGTAAACCTCAGCAGCAGCAGAACGCCAATCCACCCCAAACTGTTGTCTGTCCTTCACAATAATCATAGACCCCCTTATCACACCTGACATTAACATGCGTCTCGTATCCAGATTGTGTCCAGATATCTTTTAGCTGGATTACAGTCACACATGTTAACTTCCATTACAAGAAGAAGTTTACTTCCATTTTTCCGTAGTTCCTATATGTGGATTGAAGACGCATTGCATTTACACTACTTTGTTAATGTGTTCAAATGCATCTCTGGATGATCTTCAATGTGTCTTGAGTGCATTTAAACCTGGATTTTATGCGTTTTTGGCACTATCCAATCACAGTCCCATCACCCAGGCCAGGACACATGTTAATACCAGGTGTAAAGGGGGCCGCACTTGTACTTGTTATAAATGTTTTGTTTCTCCTTTTTTCAGGATTTCAGTGGGGATTTTTTAACATGCATTTCCCATTCATTTCTATGGCAAATAACTTTTCAGTGTGTTTCTAATTACTTTATTTGTTGAAAAAGGTCCTAGGCAAAGAGCTTGAGTAATACCAACAGTATTGGGATACTACTAAAGTCACAAGGAAACAGCATTTCGATGGTATCTTGCTTCCATAATTTATTGCATTTCCAGTTGAAACAGGATGTTGGGGCGGGACTATTCAAAAATGGGCAGGTTGGACTGTAACGAACATGGGAAGTAGCTCGGTGCTTTGTGCATAATCTTGAGCTGGCACAAAGATTCTCCAAAATGAATAAATCCCAGCAACAAGGGGGAGATTATTCAAAAATCTGTGAAGGTGTTATTGGTTGGATTTTTATATAATGTGAATTTGGTATAAAAATGAGAGAATGGACACTTTGTACATTTTTTGGCATTTATTGTTCAATACTGTCGTGTTTGTTACGATATGGGGAATTGGCTAACAAGGTGAAAGTAATTTTCCGTTTCATTGTGACTTTTAAGTGACTGGAGGTGAAGCAGAGCATGTAGAAACAATGTACACGGTTCAATGGCGCATTTCCTCTCCCACATGGGATTTGGTGATGCCTAAAAAAGACATTCATTTCAGATAGGGGCACACAGCAAAAACATGACGGCGTCTGTTTGAGCGGTGTGTTAATGGAAGCCTCATCTCGTTTTGTGCCTTCATTATTATTTGATCTGTGTCTCTTAAACCATGCTGTAGTGTTTATTTCCCAGGAGCATGGGTTTACTTTGTATCACTGTCTGCACATTTGTTTGTGTGTAGGTTTGACATTGTTTGATGTGTGAAATTATGCTTTATTAATATGGGATTTCTGAGATTGCTGTGCATTCTCTTACAGTTGGAGATTTACCTTTTACCTTCTTGCTTTCTTTGCTGGCCTGGCAGTCCTCGTCGATGTGAGTACAGAATGCAGTATATGTGTCATTTTGTGAAATGTAACCATTAAATAGAGAGACTTGTCTCATCTGGAAACATCTTCATCGTTCCACCGGCAACTTTGTAACTGTCACTTGTCGAAAAATAATCTGTTAGTTTTCTGTCCGTCATCATCACAAAAAAGAAATGATGTTTTCTCTGCTACCACTGCCTTTTAAAAATACGGAAATGTAGGAAATTTGATTTTAATGATTTAACCGTAATGGACGCACCCGTCTCCAATAATGGCGGGTGTCTCCAAAATGTGTTTAGAAATATGTGGATGACATGCTGACCTCAGTTCCATATTGCTTTCTGGTGCCACCCACAAACATTATTTCTCTCCATGATCTCGTTAGATGTTTGTCTTCCGATTGGCTTGTAAGTGTCAAAGAGGGCTGGTGTGTGTATAAGAGACTCAGACCATTACTAATATTGAATATCCATTTCCCCTCAGAAACCATGGTTCTATGATATGAAGCAGATGTGGGATGGCTTCCCCACAATGGTACGCCAATGCTCTGTAACATGAATTAACCATCATCAAATTTCATATTTCATTTCATGTTTTTGTCGTTTGTTTAAATCTATACAAATTTCTGGAGGCTTTCGGTATGCTGATGTGAAAGGATCATGAGAAGTAACCTGCACAAACTGGTTTCTCTTCTTGTAATTTGTTTACCAAATGAATGAACTGGTGTAAAGTGGAAAATTACTGCCAACTTGTTTTTCTGAGAGCTCTTTCTTTCTCTTTTTCTCTCTCCTCCCAGCCACTGTTGCCTTCTCAGTACTGGTACTACATGATCGAACTAGGCTTCTACGTCTCGCTGCTTTTTAGTGTGGCATCGGATGTCAAACGCAAGGTAAGTGCTGCACAACTGTCTCCCAAACATTGTTATCCCACAACAACCTTCCATCAAGAGCGATCTGAGCAGATGCCAGTCAGTGAGTAAACCAAACAATGAGTATCTTTGGTGTTTGCAGTGTATTTGAGGTTTGGATAAATGATTTCCCGTTAAGCCTGCATGAGTTAATGCATAGTAGAGTAGAGCTGTCAGCCATAAAAATTCCATTAAAGATAATGCCCATGCTCAATTCCACTTCTCCCTCCCACTTTGTCAATTGAAACTACGATAAAATCATAGTAAATCTACTCAAATGTCCACCTTTTCTGTTGCAACAGACAAAACTGTCTCTCCAGTCAGGTGTATGTTTAAGTGTCTAGGCGCCCTGTGAGTTAATGTGTGACAGGAGCTCAGTGGGAGACCTGACTGTGGAGGGACAGATTGACCATTTCCCCCACTAGTCTGAGCACCGTTGTGAAAGGTGGCAGACCTTTGACCCTGTCAACAAATTGCTTGGCCTCGATGCCAGCTCTTGTTTTATAACTCGATTTGACAAATGCAAGGACTTAATTTTTGGGGCCAAAAACAATGGTTTTGTAGACTGTTCAGGAGACCCACTGTGTTGTAATCGGTTGCTGATTTGAGGATTGGTTTTGTAACCTTTTGTTACATTGTTTTTTTCCTTAATACTTGGATTTAGTCTCTTTTTATAGCTGAAGCTGTTCAATCCGGAGAGTTAATCATTTATAAAACCTGCATCAATGCCATGGAGACACGCTGTCGATTAGTGACCGATTCTTACAGCTGGATCAATAAGTGACTAAACACTTTCTGTTTTTTTGATTTGTGTTTTTACACTGTCATTCTCTGTGTCCCTATGTTTTATCAGGATTTCAGAGAGCAGATAGTTCACCATGTAGCCACCATTCTCCTGATCAGCTTCTCCTGGCTGGTCAACTACATCCGGGCAGGGACTTTGATCATGCTGGTGCATGATGCCTCAGACTACCTAATGGAGGTACGAGTCCACAGTATCATGGCATCAACAGCGGTCACATGGTGGCACAGCAAGAGAGTTATGTAGGGGAACTCTCACTGGATTAATGTTAAAGAGGAATTTCACTGGAGAAAAAAAAAAAGATTTAATATGTATCTCATCTCACACATATCCCATATCATTTGGGTTTGGACTTATTAAGAGTCAACGAGTTTGAATTGGTTCCCTAGTGATATCATTGGATGACACTGAATCTTTGTGTTATTAACTATGTAATTATGTTGATTAAAGAATACCCTACCTACCTTTCCTCATGGAAAAGAAAGCAACTTTCCAAGCTAATAGTTGGTTTCATATACCTAGAACAGTGAATGTGCCTTTTTAGGAATTCAAAGCAAAGCATTACAACAAAATCTGTAGAAAAGTAAAGACAATAATGAAAATCGATGTGGAGCAATCAATTACACACAAGAAGAAGAGTTCAGCTGTATTATGGGTGAAATGTCACCACTGTACATAGTACCACACAGCAGTATACATCATTAAAAGGCATCAAGAGTGCTTGGCCTTCAGTCCAGTTAGCTGTTGAAACCAGGAAGAGTTGAGCCCAGTGTTCTGTGACAATGTTTTACCACTCCAAGTCTTTCAGACTAATAAAGGCCTGGCACTTCAAAGCCTTCTGCACTCCTCTTACGGTTCATTGTCTGCCCTCTAGAGGGGAATAAATGAAAAGGTTACACTCTGTTTTCTCTGCTGTTGCTTCCAGTCAGCCAAGATGTTCAACTACGCAGGCTGGAGGAGAACCTGCAACCTCATCTTCACTGGGTTTGCTGCAGTTTTCATCATCACCCGCCTTGTAATTCTCCCCTTCTGGTAGGAATAATTTAATATCAGAGTTGCTTGTGCAGTATTGCTGTAATTACTATATGATATGAACATTAGTGGAATCAGTTCAGCGGTGACACATTTTTGGTCTGCTTTGCACATCCTTGGTAAAAACACAGTAACATTTTCTGGTAGCTGTTCACAACCCTGTGCACTGTCACAGAGACATTGTCTACAACCCTGGCCTCTCTCAATAGGCTTTTGATTGTGAACGTAGGTGGCTCTGACTGGAGTCTCTGTTCTGCCTTTGTCCCCTGTCCAGGATCATACACACGACGTGGGTGTACCCCCTGACCCTCTACCCCCCCTTCATCGGCTTCTACTTCTTCAACGGCCTGATGTTGGTGCTGCAGTGTCTGCACATCTTCTGGGCCGCTCTAATCGTGCGCATGGTCATCAAGTTCCTGCCAGGAAATGTATGAAAAACTGCTTTCAGCCTGTCTGAATTTATCCAGCAAAGCCTCTGCTCTGGATCATCGCTTACCGCTATCACATCAAATCACCAGACTGTGTAAATTCTGTCATATATACAGAATATACTGTACATGCATGATGAGGTAAATGTCTTTGTTTTGCTCAACAGGACATCGTTGAGGACGAGAGGAGCGACAAAGAGGAGACCGAGTCGGAAGATGAAGACGACGAGAAAAGGGAAAAGTCTAAAAATGGCCACGTGCAGAACGGCCACACTCTTCTCAACAACAACCACAATAAGACGGACTGATCCGCCCGGGAGAGGTGGAGGAGGAGGAGGAGGAGGATGGGTCAGGAGTGAAGAAAGGCCCTCGCATGCGGCTTTTACCTGAAGGCCAAAGATTGGGAGCGTGGCGTGTTGAAAGGGGCGGCAGCACACACACACACACACACACACACACACACACACACACACACACATACATACACAGCTGCGTTTATTGCTAAATAGTAACAAAACTAAACACTTTTTTTCAAAGCCCTGTAGTCCAATGTGGATGATCTCTGTGGATTACACTAAATTAAATGAGAGGAGGAGGAGAGGAAGAGCATGAAAGACTGTGATGGAGCCAAGCACAGACTTAAACTTGGCATATTGTATTACGGCCTGTCTAGTGCCTTAGCAGCAGAGTGGTATTCTCCTCATACGCACCCTCTCCTCCCTCCTCTCCAGTTTTTCTCACCATGCTCTAAGATGATGTGCTGTTGACCAAGTTGCCAAGTGACAAGCGTGCCTGCTCGTAGCTTTCTTTTCTGTTATTGAGACTGTCTAAAGAGCTGCTGTGGTTAGGACGGCTCACTCTCCTCCTGCACAGTTGGTTAACACTCTTCTAAATGTTGCGGTCCTTAAACCTGACTGTTGACGTACTGCCTTTCTCAGTCCACCAGCTCCCGTCTGGAGAAATGACAAAGCTAAGTGCTAATAGTTTTTGCTCAACTGAACCACACTGAGGTCGGTGACATTGCGAGGAGCTCTATGAGGCACTGTCTTTTTCTATGGACCATAACCTGGTGTAGGTCAGTGTAGGCGGTCCTATTTATCGAAGTCCAGAGTAGCTATAATATCTGCGCAAACCTTCACATGCAGTTAGTTCTTGCAGCTGCCGTTTTGTGTGAGTTTGTCACTTTTGCTTGTTGCCAATGGTTTTCTGCCCCGAATGAGCCAGCGTTGCTAAAATAGATCTGTTCCAGTAATGTTTAAAACAAAATATTTGATGATGATTATGATGATGATACTGTTTTAACTGTTTGAAAAAGTGAGAGAAAGAGAGAGTGCTACATTTGCAGTGTGTGTTGAAATTTGCCTTTGTGGATGTTTGTCTTAAATACTATGCCTTTTGGGAAGCAGAAAGCACACAGTTTGAGATCATTTTAAATGTTTGTTTTGTTTTTGCTTAATGTCTTTTAGTTATATGATTTTATTTTCCTTTATGTTTTACTTGCTTTCAATCCAGTCGACCATTTAGACAGATTTGGGAGCAAATTGTTCAGCTTAACTCAAACCAATCAATTCTGTATTCAAATGGACTGGAAAAGTCTGTCATTCAGTGTTGTTTTGCCCATCCATCCAAAGATGCACTTTATGGTTTCTTTTATGGATCAGCATTGACTAAATATACAGTAGCCAAGCTTAATAATAGTGTGTGATTCAAGTCCAAACCCCATTTCTCTTTGTTTAGAGTGGTTTGGATTATGATTTGAGTTTACAATTTTGTTCTATATTTATTCTCTTCTCTACAGAAAAACCCAAATTCTTCCTCTTTGCCACTTTTGTTTAATTTTGTTTAAAAAAGATTAATTACATCTTAAGTAAAGAGTAAAATGGGACACCAAAGCATGTTTTACATTTCATATTAGCTTGTCGTTTGCAAGTGCCTTCAGCATCATTTCAAGTGTTAATGTGTAAAAAAAATCAAATTTCTCCCTCCCTTCAAGTTGATTTTTTTTGTGTTTTTGCTGATTTGTGCCCCAACATGTCAGACACTCCATGCACTGTAATGCTATGGGCCTCTAGTTACCTCTAACGTTCCTATGCCTCGGCACACAAAGACCAATCACCTGCAGTGACGCGAAGTGTGTTACCTGCAGCTCCCTCTAAAGAGCTTTGCTTCTACAACAGTGTTTTTATTTTGTATTTTGTTGTGTTGCAGAGATATAAGATAAAGAACATTGTGGATAACAATTCTGAGTCCTTGTCGATTTCCTCTTAATTTGAATCTGAAAAGAGAATTTGACTAAGGGGGAAAAAAGGTTCAGTTGTTTCAACTGTTCCAACGTTTCAAAGTGTTTCAACGTTCATCAAATCAGATGCAAAATGATGATAAAGGTGAGAAAAAATTACAACGAACTGTTAGATACTCGATTGGCTTTGTCAGGTTTGCCCTTTATAACTGTACTGTATTAATGTAGGTTGTGGAGTTTATTTCCCTAGTTATAGAATCATTCATCTTATCGTTAACAGGAGTCTTTAGTTGTATGATTTTATTTTCCTTTATGTTCCTTTTATGCTTTTACTTTCTGTGTAGCTGTGCCTGTGTAGCTGTGCTCCTCTACCAGCTACAGCCTGGGCCTCCTCTACCGGCCACATCCTGCTCTCCTCTACCAGCCACTTCCTGTTCTCTACCAGCTACATCCTGCTCTCCTCTACCAGCCACTTCCTGCTCTCCTCTACCAGCTACATCCTGTTCTCTACCAGCTACATCCTGCTCTCCTCTACCGGCCACATCCTGCTCTCCTCTACCAGCTACAGCCTGATCTCCTCTACCAGCTACAAAGTAATCAATCCCAAACTGTTTTACTTACTCTTTGCTCTCTTTACTTTTTTATCAAGAAAACATACTTTTAAAAATTGTAATCATAGTGAACTCATTCATACACCTGTCTGTACGACAGATTGTGCCATTCTTTGTTTGCATGCTCGTGATAATGACTCACTTTTGGCTACAAGGACCTTTGGGTTTCCTCTCACTAAGTGTCCTTTGGTGGCTCTGTGTTCATGTTACATCATGAGACTTCTTCACAATTCAGTTTTATTGCCTTCAGATGGAACAGTTAAGAAAATACAACAAAATGGTAAAAGGTTTACTGTCCTTAGCCATGCTTTGATTATGCTATTGCTAATGATTTCCGGTAATGTCCATGTTCATCCTGGCCCTGATGTCCCTGTTTCTGGCTTGTGTGATAATTTAGGTTGTCCTGACAGTGGCTTGAATATTGATGATTTTTGCTTTTCTGACTTCTGTTCTCGTAAAAACCTCGGTTTTCTCCATATTAATTCTAGAAGCTTATTGCCAAAGCTAGATCAGTTAAAAGTTTGGGTTTATACTGCTAATCCAGATGTACTGGTTATTAGTGACACCTGGCTCAAAAAGAGCATCTCCAACTCGGAGGTCAATCTGTCTGGTTATAATTTATTCCGACAGGATAGATCCTCTAGAGGAGGTGGTGTTGCTATCTATACCAAGGAGCAACTCCAGTGCTCTGTGATCACTGCCAAATCTGTACCCAAACAATTCGATCTGTTGATCTTACATATTAAGCTTTCCAACAACTCCTGTCTAAAAGTTGCTGGGTGTTATCGTCCGCCATCAGCACCAGTTGGTGCTGATTACAGCCTTAAGCTGTCTCCTTGCTCCTCACCTCAGGTCTGAGTTTGTCTTATTAGGAGACCTTAACTGGGATATGCTGAAAGCACCAGAGAAAGTCTCTCTGCAACTTGATTCTCTTAATCTCTCGCAAATTATTTCTACTCCGACGAGATATGATACCAAACAGTCAGAAAAGGCAACTCTCATTGATGTTATACTCACAAACATGTATCGTACTGGGGTTTTCTGTAATGATCTCAGTGACCATTGTTTTACAGCTTGTATTCATGCAAATTGTTCAGTTAAAAAAACACCTCTGGTCTGTTATAAACGTTGCTTGAAAAATTTCAATGAGCAAGCCTTTCTGCATGGCCTAGCCACTATAAAATGGCATAGAATCAGTCTGATCCCCTCTATTGAAGATGCCTGGAACTTGTTTTATAATGATTTTAGTACCATTATCAATAAAAACGCCCCCAAAAGGTCAATGAGAATTAAGACTCGTCTCAGTCCATGGATTAACCGTGATCTGGTTGAGCTTCTTCATCGCAAAAATGCCTCCTGGCGTAAGGCTCGACTCTCACAGTCTCCTACAGACTGGCTGACATTCAGACAACTTCGAAATAAATGCACCCAGACCATCCGAAAACTCAAAGCTGATTATTTTAAAGATCAGTTCTCCCATAATATCTCAGATCCAAATAAGTTCTGGAAAACAGTCAGAGTTATGGAAGATAGGAACCCATTCTCCCGGTTTCCTATGTCCCTTAACTCTGATGGTACAATTGTTTCAGACAAGGTGCTCATGGCAGAGGTCTTCAATCGCCATTTCATCACATCTGGGTTCTTATTTGATTCTATCAACCCCCCCGAGCCCCCCAATTCTGTTAGCCTATCTGACGCTGTGTCTTTACACAGTGCCATCTCATCTTCAGTACATTCTTTCAGTTTTCGCACTATCACTGAGGATGAAGTGCTGGATGAGCTGCTTAAGCTAGACCCTAAAAAACCATCTGGGTCTGATGACCTTGACCCTTACTATTTCAAGGTTGCTGCTCCCATAATTGCTGCCCCAGTTTCTTATCTCTTTAATCTTTCCATTCAAACTGCTGAAATCCCTTGTTCTTGGAAAGCTGCTATTGTTTTACCTTTGTTTAAAGGGGTGATCAGACTGATCCTAATTGTTATAGGCCTATTTCTATCTTGCCCTGTATATCTAAGATTTTGGAAAAACTCATAAATAGGCAACTAACATCATATCTTGACACTTACAGTATTATCTCTGGTATGCAATCTGGTTTCCGGTCTGGGCATGGCTGTGTCATTGCAACTCTTAAGGTCCTCAGTGACATTATTACCACTCTTGATTCCAAACAACATTGTGCAGCAATTTTTATTGATCTAGCAAAAGCTTTTGACACAGTAGACCACTCGATTCTCAGAGACAGACTTGGTAACATTGGTGTCAACTGCCATTCCTTAGCCTGGTTCTCCTGCTATTTGTCTGGTAGAACCCAGTGCGTTAAATCAGAACACCACCTGTCGCAGCCCTTGCCTGTCACTAAAGGTGTACCTCAAGGCTCCATCCTTGGCCCCACTCTGTTCTCCTTATACATAAATAACATTGTCAGTGTAGTAGGAAATTCAAAGACTCATTTGTATGCAGATGATACAGTTTTATATTCAGTTGGACCTTCCCCTGATGCTGTTCTGCGCTCTCTTCAAGACAGCTTCAATAGTATACAGGTGGCTTTCTCTAGTCTTAACCTTGTTTTAAACACATCTAAAACAAAAGTTATGTGGTTTGGTAGGAAGTCTGTTATCCCGCCTGGAAGCATCACAACAACTAATGGCTCAGTTCTGGACACAGTCACCTCTTATAAATACCTCAGTATATGGTTAGATAATACACTTTCTTTTTCTCAGTCAAAAGTAAAAGCAAGACTTGGCTTCTTGTACCGGAATCGCTCTTCCTTTACTCACTCTGCAAAAAGTTCCCTAGTCCAAATGACCATTCTCCCCTTGTTTGACTATGGCGATGTCATTTACAGGCATGCAAGCAAGAGTGTCCTTGAACGCCTTAGTGTTTTGTACCACTCAGCAATTAGGTTTGCCACAAATGCCCCCTATACAACACATTGTGACTTATACACTTCTGTTAATTGGCCATCGTTACACATTCGACGAGATATTCATTGGCTTACACTCGTTTACAAAACCCTCCTTGGTCTGACTCCTCCTTATTTGATACACTTGTTAAAATTGTCATCCACTCCCTATAACACCAGAGCTGCCCGCCATATCTCGCTAGAAGTTCCCCCGTGTTACAGTAATACTTCTTTTGGCCAGTCCTCCTTCCAATTTGCTGCTCCCAGCAGTTGGAATGAGCTGCAAAAGACTTTGAAACTGGACAAATTGATCTCCCTCACTACTTTTAAGGACTCTATTGCAGAGTTGTTCACACACACCTGCAACTGTCACCCAGCCTTTTAACTGACAAAGAAATGTGTCTGTTCTGCTTCATGACTTGCATGACTTGTAATTTTATTTGGTTGTTTGTTTGGTGTGTGTTTTGATTATTTTCCCGTTCCCATACTGTGTTGGGTTTCTCTGCCTCTGCGATGTATGTAACATTTGTGTCTGATAGTCTTATCTGGATTGTTCTTTGTTTAGTTTCTTTTGCGTGTTTTTTTTAAATTTTGTCCCCTTTTCCCTTTACCCTTCCAGAGGTCCTTTTGTCCTCTTGCTAGGCCGTCATTGTAAATAAGAATTTGTTCTTAATTGACCTGCCTGGTTAAATAAAGGTTAAATAAAAAAATTAAATAAAAAAACAAACACTTACTTGTCCCAACCTGGTTGAAACTCAAATGTAAACGGGATTTTCTTGTGTATAAGAGCATTTGCAGCACTTCTGGACTGCTTCAGTGCCGATGATGGGCAAAGATAATGTACCTGCAGCCTGCATGTTAAAATGGTCTGTCCCCAGCTACAGTATCATACAACTGCAACAAGAGATGCCGTCCCGGGGGGGGGCGGGGGATCCCTATTTGCCTCAGCCCACCCAAGGTTTCTTTCAAAGGTTTTTCCTTGTGTGCATATAGGGTCTAAGGCTGCGGGTGCCGGGTAGGTTAGGCTATGTAGAATAGGTAGATTGTTTGTCTTGCTAATATCTGCTCTTGCATACCTTGTGTTTTTCGCTATGCTTGTCCTATATAATTTTGTTCACCATTGATTGTGTTTGGTTAGATCTAGCTAGACACATTCTCACAACAGTATCAACAACTTATCATCTCTGAAGTGTGAAAATTATAAGCATCTTTTCTAATTCTTTTCCCCGTTTTTCCACTTCCCCATATTGTATCAGAAAGACCTTGTGTATTGCATTGATTGTACTGGTGCCGATTGATATTTTGAACACTTTTGTGAGTCAGAGATTGTACTTCTGGGTGTTAATAGTCCTATCTTTAGACTTACACCAAAACAACCAAATGATATGACCCATATTTCAGCAGCATGCCTCCAATATAAAAGCACTGGGAGATGAGGATGAGCTATCACTGTGGAAGTGGGATAAATAAAGTCTTGTATGAACATCAGCCATCAGTCATTGGTTCCACACGTGTAGCGTAGACCCAGTGGCAGCATAGAGCTATTAAAATATCAGATGGCACGGTCTGGTAGTGACACACTGAGCGGCACTTGGCTGGCACACCTTGGGATGCAGAGCTGTCTGTGCCAATAGTGTCAAATGATCTCAAAGATTTTCATAATTATATGATATAAATAATATAATAATAATAATAATAAATAATAAGAGTTTCTATAAAGAGAGAATATAAAGTCGATCTCCACAGAGTCTAAAGCCATAATTGAGAGCGGTGATCAGGATCGACTTTTTGGACTTCCTTCATATCCATGCTAAAATGACACCCGTTCTTCTTTCTTGTCTCCCTCCTCTGTCCCTTTCCCCTATTTTGGCTGCAGCCTAAAAGGCCTCCTTGGCTAATTGCATATGGAGCAGGATCACTTTACCCCCGTGCCCAGCGCCTCAGCCTCCACACTGTTCTTCTCACTGGCAGCCTCACTGTAACAATCTCCATTTTAAATTGGTAGGGTCAATTTCCTCCCGGCTCTTGCGTCTGGCTCCACAATTTAATTGCTAATGCGTCTCCTGTTTCTCCTGTCCCACGTCTGGGCTTTCCTTTCCACGCCCCCCTTCTGTGTTCGGTCTTACTCCTCCTCCTAAATCTTTACCCCCATTCACATTAAAGTTTCCCCTCCCTCTTTAGCTGCCCTTTCAGCCTTGCGTGAAGAATAAGCCCCATGTCGCCTAAGGTGCCTGAGATATGATGGTGTGGAGTCTAATAGGTGACAGGGCCGAAGCTCCTTTTGACAGGAGAACAAAGGCTATGGGGTGTTTGATTCACTTGTGAACTGTGTAGACCGTTATTCAATTCCTGCTTAAGTATTAATAAAGGCTTTACACGCCAGGGGGAGGTCGCAAGGTGCAAGTGTATGCTTGTGTATCTTGCATGTGTATGTGTGTGTGTGTGTGTGTGTGCAGGGGGGATTTTGTGGGCTGCTCATTTTTCCTCTGATGATGATGAGAAGAGGGGGAGAGTGAAGAGTTCGGTAACAGATGACTGTCTTATGTAACCCGAGTAATAAGGAACTCGGTGGGAACCCAGGCAGAGATGCTATGGAAGCTTTTCATGGTCTGGACAGGCAGTGGAAAGGTTCTGCAGCGGTGAAGACTTGTGCCATTTACCACCATGCAAGAAGACTGGTGAGTTTGAGCTGATATCTTTGAAATGAGTTGTGTGGTGTTGTATTATTCAAGGATTTATTATAATATAGGGTTAATTCAGTTATTTATTTTGCTAAGTTGGTTCTCCTTGAAGTTGTCTGTCGCTGCCAGCTATTAACAGCGTATATATGATATAGTAGTAATGCTAAATAGGACTTTAAAGATGTAAAAGTTTCACACCTTTAAGAATAAAAATAATAAAGAATAACTCTGTAACTTCCATAAGTTTTGGTCACAATTTTGGTGACAGCTAATCAACATCGATCTGTTTTGTTAAGATATTCAAGGCTTTGCTGTGCTGTGTTCCTCAAAATAACAACCAGGCAGAGAAATGATGGAGACAGACCTGTAAATAATCCTAGAACAATGTTTCTGTAATGTTTTCTTATATTCTATATGTTAAAATAGTAATATTTCAGGGAAAATGTGCAGTATGGAAGCTGACACAGTGTGATCAAAGCTCATGATCAACAATGTTTCCACTGTCACAGGAGACTGTCTGAGCTGGACCCGTGTGGCATTCATGCAATAAGACCTTCTATGTGTTTACCATCGCTGAACGCCAAGACCCTGCTACAATAAGAAGTGTTATGTCTGTCTGTTCAGAGGCCTGGAAGCTCCTTCATCTTTGTTTGTGATATGCTGGTCGTGCCTCAGACACCACCATCAACTGAAGAGCGTATGTTCACATCCCTGTGCTATTCTAACAAGACTGCTGCGGAACTGACAAAAAAACAAAAACAAACCTGTGAATTAAAAAAGGCTCAGTGATCATCATCACCCACATGGACCAGGCTGCTCGGCCCGTCCTGCCCCAGCTGGAGGTGGATGTGGACCTGGGCTTCGCTATCTTCTTCCTCTTCCTGCTGTGTTTCTTCCTGCTGGTGACGGTGGTGCGTTGCGCCCAGACGGTGGTGGACCCTTACGGCTCCATCTCCACCTCCACCTACCAGGAGGAGCAGATCACCTGAGAGGCAGGAGAGACCACACACACACACACTGCTATGTATATGTATATTTCTGGATCATGCAACTGCCAAATGGGATATGGCTCAGGAGTACATCACACATAGGGACACTGTTCCACTGTGGTAATGCACACATCCTGTGAAACCAACCAAAACTGTTAAGCTCTCATGGAAGTCACAAGAGATGTAGTTGGTTGATTTGGGGTGTATTTGACTTAAATGTCTCTTTAGGATAGCCTGTTAGTGGAGTGAGTTACCATTTCTCTGAGTAAACAGGCTATATCCATCCAGGGCTTTCAGCATTATTTAGTGCTGACTGAGAATATTTGTGATGGGGTCACAGTGTAGCCTCCTCCTCAGTAACTACCACTGCATCACTGGATGAGAGCTCACAGATCCTGTTCCTGAAAAGAAACACTGGGACTGCAATCCTCAGACAGAAGGACAACATTCTGTAGCTTTGACTGAACTCTAGCTATTGTATGTCACAGAGAAGACACAGCTTTAGTAGTTTATTGGAAAAACTCTCTGAATCAAAAAGTACTACTTTATAAAAGACAGAGAATGGAATGACTAACTAATTAATGGAGTTGATTGTTATTTTGTACAATAAACGATTTGCATGCATTATGTGTGATGTAGCCTCTATATTTGTGTGATGTGCTTTTTTGTGGATCTCTGTGAGTCCGCACCAGCTGAATAGACTAAAAATCAAAAAGTGATTGTATTGAGGCTCACTACTGACATTTGGGCTTCGAGCAAATATACCGATGATATACAACGGTTGGGTTTGACTCATAACCACACAGGTGGACATTTTTTTTTTAGTAGTATTTTTTTTACCAGGGTAAGACTGCCTAATTTGTGCTCTGTCTACCGAAGAATAAATAGTTAGTTAAAGGTTGGTTTCTTCTTTCTGTTTAGTGTTACAATCAGCCGCAACACGCTCCCCAATAACGGCTTTTATTTTTGAACATTTCGAGCGAAAACTCCTTTGTCAAGCTGCCCAGAGATAGCGAGAAAAAGACAGGAAGTTAGGATTTTGCCTTCAAAATAAAAGTGTAAAATCTGTCACGTTTGGGAAAAAAGTAAGTTTTGGCGTGTATAAAGCAAAACAAAAAGAAAATTCCTACCAGAACCCTAGTGGAATAAATAGATTAAATATGGAGCGAAAATGTAGCTGTAAAATATTTATTGTGCGTGGTATTTCCTGATGAAAGAGGATAATGGTTAAATTTAAGCCTGGTTTTTTTTTATTTTATTTTTTAACTTAAACATCGAAAGTCTGCCTCCTAATAATACCACGTACGTATTTTCGCTTTCTTTTCGTTAACTTTATAATACTCAAAAACGTTGCAACATGTTCGCTAGTAGCATTAACGTTTTTTCCCCCGGATTTTTTCTTTGTAACAGGAAGTAGCTACTTTTATTTTCCTGGTGGCTGCTGCTCAGGTCCCATTAAATAGCTGTTTTAGATTATCAGAATAACTTGTTTTAAACACAAACGGTTGTCCTTCTACTGTTGATAAGCAGTCATATGTGTTAACTGAAAGCAAGGAACTGAGCATCGACGGGTACTAGGTAACATTACTCACCACAAAGGTAACATTAAGCTAATGTTTGAGACAACGTTAACGTCAACTGATATTGGTGGGAAGTGAATCTGTCTTTTTGAAGCGGGAAACCACACAAAACAATCGGTAAGCTATGCGCGATGATGCAAATGTAAAAATGTGTTGATGTTAGTATTAAATTAGACTGGTGAAATTCACACACATCCGTGTCTAGATGGGCAAGTAACAGCTAACGCTAACATGGCGACTGACTGCTGTAAACTAGTAAAAGCAGTTGATTTGTTAACATACATAATGGTCAAAGACACACTGCTTTGCCAAAGGTCAAACAGCTGTTAAGCTACCTTCAGTGAGTCAAAAATATCACGTGAATTTCTTGTATCTTATGTCAAAACATCCCCTGAATGCTTGTCTTAGTAGCCAAAACAGTCCAAACTTGACATCGTCCTTTTCATGCCAGTTAACACATCCTGTTTTTATATTGCTGTGTCCTACTACTATAACCATAGCTCATCCACTGTCACAGAGTGGAGCCTCAAAGCTCAAGCTATCCATTTAAAATGTGTTGCAGTGGTTATGGAGGGTGATGAAGGGGAGGAGATTGAGATGACTGAGAAGGAGCTAAAGAAGTGGATCAGGGAGAAGGTGGAGAACAGCGAGCTGGTGGACCTAGATGTGATGAAGAGGTGCCATCTGCTGCAGTCTCTGGTTGAACGGAGGGAGAAACAGGCTGCCACTTTCCTCAGGCTCTGCGAGTGAGTGTTCTGTTCTTTCAGCCTCTCATAAAAGCCAGATGGAGGTTAACAGCATCTTAATGCAGAGGAGTCTAATGAAGAAGCATAGCAAGCATGGTGCATTCAAAACTCAGGGGCCCTTGGATTCTTCCTTAATTTTCGCCCCATTTCAGCTCCGTCACTGTGAAAGAGTCAACCTGCTTGAGCTGAAAGTTCAGAGCTTCACCTGTGTCACTCCTTGTTTTCCACCATGTTGCACACAGAATGTATGTAGTACTGCATCGACGGTTGAGAGAGTCTGCTGTTTCTTGAGCCACACATGTGCCCCTGCTGGCCTTAGTTGAATCTCTCTCCTGTGTCTTGCTCTATACTTTCCCACTGTTTGGTTCAATAAAAATGCTACAGGTGAGTGGACCGCCCACTCTAAACACAGAATGGCAACACATCTGCTTGTGTTGATGTTATAAGGTGACAGGCTACGTGTTAATTTAAAGTGTATGGACTAATGATGATGATGGCCGAGTGCTGGAACACATTTGTCTGTTGCTACTACTGTGTTTTAAATTCAGTATCCATTGGACCTTGCACTCAGTCTAGGATATATTCTTGGACATTTTACCCTTTTTTGAGTTGTGTGTGTTATTTCCTGAGCTCTGTGTGAATTGCCTTCTTCATGGGATGGTCCCAGATCAGGATGTCATAATATTCCCAGTTCATGTGTGTAAAAGGGGCATTAGTTTCCATAGAAAGAAGGAAAGAAAAGAGTTCTACTGGGATACATGTGATAAAACATCAAAGCAGAGATTGGAGTCTTTTCATAAAATAAAAGTTTTTTTTTTATTTTAAAGTGAAGAGTAACCAGGTGCCTCTAGCTTGTTGGAGTATAGTCTAGTCTTCCCTCAGAGTTTTCTGAAGTTTTTGCTTGATTCATATTCTCGCTGGTAACATTGATTTTGTCCTGCAGGTCAGTGGCAGAATGTGAAGCTGTAATTAAGCAGCTGTACAGTCTGCTGGGGTGGGAGTACAGAGACGCAGATTCTGATGACGAAGAAGCGGGCAGCTCGAACTCCGCCTTTAATATTGACGACGACGATGATGATGATGATGATGATGATGATGATGCCATAGAATGTGGTAAGGAGCAGATCTTTATGCTGTGTTAAGGAAAACACATGTACATATAGTAGGTCTGTGTATTGTTTGATCACAACTTTAACTGGGTGAGTTGGCGCTTTTGATCTTTGCAAGCTACAATTTCACCTATGTTTTTTTTTGTCTTTGTAGATAATATGCCTCAATCCCCATATGAGGCTGTTCCCCCTGAGACTCAGGCCTCCAGCTCTCTGACTACTAACAGACCTCCTGCTCCATCACAACAACGACTGGACAGGAAGACTCGGGATACAGATAAAGGCAAAAAACCACAAAGGGAGGAGGCTTCTAGTTCTCTAAATCGAGTGAAAAAGGCAGTGGTAGTCTTGAGCAGACTACCTGAGCATACCATACGTAGTGCTCTTCGTCCACCAATGCCTCAGCTGGACAGCAGTGAAGAGGAGGACCTGAGCATTTGTGACTCTGACACGCAGTGGGAACCTAAAGATGACTCTAGTGATTCTGATTGCTCGAACTCAAGCTCAGAGACCAAGTCAAACAAGAAGACAGGAATGCATCAGAAAACTAGAAAGGTCAGCACGGATGATGCAGCAAAAACATCAAAACCACAAGCAAACACTGACACCAAAATGAACGCCACAAACAACACAACCACACCACAAGGAAACACGAATGTTGTGAAGAAAACAGCAGCAAAACAAACAACCGCCACAGTGCAAAAGCCAAACAAAGGTAACCTTCCAGCTTTTTCAGTTTTTGAGTGATAGATTCCACTACTGCTGTACCTGAAAACTATTCCTTATGTTTACGTACTCCTGTCATGGAAAAAAGACACAAGTGGAAGTATGGCATTTTCTCACTGAAACTGAAAGTGGTCATCTACATGTAAAGCAGCCTAGTTAAGCCTCCATAGAGCAATTTTCATGACCTTTGAACCCTTGACATGTGTTAAAACCTTGGAGACCTTTGGAGATAGATGGTCTTCATTTGACAACAGTGATATATGCCCATGAACATTCACATTTTGCAATCCGTCTTGCTTGCCAGTTTTAATGTAACCGTGTATTGTGGTCCTTCCTTGCCGACAGAACAGTCGTGTGCACTTGTAGTGTCGAGTCTTTCCCAAGGCCCCAACCAACCCACAGTTCCCCCCTCTGGCCTGCCAGTGGATAATGTCATCGTAAACATGGCCGTCCTGGCCAGGAGGAGGCCCTTGAGCTGGCAACAAGGAAAAATACGGGAGATAGTAACAAAGGGTAAGAATACGCATGCATTCTTTTTGACAGGTAGCCTACTTGTCTCATTTGGGGAATCATGTTCTACAGTTGTCCCTCAGCTAGCCGAAAAATAGGGTTGTTAGGGTTGTTTTTGTGTTCCTCACTGAAACCAAATGGCTACCACAAGCTGCAAGCTTGATACCCGTTTGCTTGAATGAGGAATGCTAAGATTTGATTTTCCAGTCTAATACAGAAACTTTGTGTCCACATTGTGAAAGGAAAAGAAACAAAATTCGGAATGTCAAGTATCCCTGTCAAGTACGCGTATCATCAAATAATTCGTTTACTCACAAGACATTCCATTATTAACTCAATTTTCAATAATAAACTTTGCAAAAGAGTTACTAAGTGCTTTACAGACAAAAATAAATAAAAGAAAAAATGATCAAAGTGACATGAATGAGTAATGGGTTTACGAAAGAATAAAACAGGAAAACATGACAGTAAAATAAAACACTCTGTAACCCCCTGTCTGTAAAATATGATTTGAAAGGTGACAGTGACTATGTTTACATGCACAGACAATTTCACTCTTAACCTGGTTACTCAATCTGGTTTTGGATCGATGCAACTTTGTTAGAATAACCTGGGTAAGCTCATACTCTTCATTACGAGAAATCCCAGTTAAGATGCCTGGCTCACTCCATACTGAATGCATGATTGTGGCATGTAAATATCTTATCGCTTTCATTTTTGGTTTTCAGACTTGGCCCATTTTGATGTCAACAAAAAACGCAAGTTACTATCTAAATAACTAGGATTTTTTTTTGCTGGCAGACCATTCTTTCTGTGTTAATTGGTTTATTCATGGTAACACGGATACTCAGTCACAGTCAGTATCAAAGTTGCATGTAAACAGCTTACCCTGAATAAGACCTTAACTGAAGTATGGCCATTAGCCAATAGTCGGGTTACTCTGTGCATGTAAACGTAGCCACTGTTTTTGCCGGTCTAAGCTCCACAGTTAGGGTGCTCCAAAGCGTAGCTGCTCTGGGAGTCAGTGGTAGTAGGTTCATGCTGTTATAGTCCTTCCCCAGGGTTATAAACGATCTGGTCTCAGTAGAACACAGTGACACCACACCATTTCCCTCAGAGGCTCATCATGACACATTTAATGGCCTGTAACACCCTCAGAGAGGAGGACAGACCTGGTGGGAAATGACAAAGTTTAAGTTTTGTACATTGTGACTCTGGCAAAAGATTTCAAAGTACAAGTACTCTCACAAAGATGAGGAGTTTGTTAATGAAGAGCTAAGTGTTGGGTCAGGATGTGAGTGTAAATATTTGAATTGAAGGATGAATTATATACTTGTACATGTATTATACACAAAAGTAGACTCCCACAAATGTCTAATATGCAGATGTGACATTGTTTAGAGACAGCCATGTTTTTCGCTTATATAATTAGTTTGGAACCACAAACAAGTAAAAATTAGACCAGCTTTATTCATTGGTGTTGTATCTTTCGCAGACGATGGTAGGATGAAGTACAAGGTTGATTTCAAAGAGAAGGGGAGGAGCCTGGTCTCCGGATACCACATTGCCTTTGACAAGGTCCCAGTGCTGGAGCGGCTGTACATCGGTGCTCGTGTGGTGGCCAAGTACCAAGACGACAACGAGTCCCGGTTCTGCCCTGGTGTCCTGGGAGAACTCCCCTCTAGAAAGAACCGCATGAGGTGTGTGTGTGTGTGTATTTATGTGTTAGAGAGAGTGAGCGTGCTTATCTCTAGGTGTGGCATTTTTTAAAGAAATTAATGCCTCACAATTTCTCAGATGTTCCTCCTTTCTTCCGTTTGATGCAAAATTATTTTCTAGGTTCCTGGTGTTTTTTGATGATCACACCCCCTCCTATGTTAGCTTGCCTCTTCTTCGCCTGGTGTGCAGACCATGTAAGTTAGACAGCAGAATACACACTTTTGTCACATTTCCTAATCTTGCTCTTCCTCCTCTGCTTCATCCATTCATCTGCCCTGAAAATGACACTCATCTGCACCCTAACCCTACAGAAAAGACTCCATATGAACTTATTACACAACCACAATTATTACACAGGGTCAGGGTGGACCAAGGCAGGATTAATGCAGAAGTTATTAATACAGAAGTTGAGTGACTATGGCAAAATATGAAGTCACTGAGGACAGATCTTTCTTGAAGGGATATAACATTTTAGTAGAACATTTTTAACTTCTCAGCATCCGCTGCCTCCACAGAGGTTTAGGAGTCAGCTTTCAATGTTAGCTACTGTACCTTGGGGATCCACTGTTGCCACCAACATTCACTTTTTTCCCTCCAGTAATCTGTATTAATAACTTCAGGACACAGAATTAAATAATATTACCTTTGTCTAAATTTCCTTGTTTGTAAGGCTGTGTTCTCAGTATTCTGCGCCTTTTTTTTTTTTTACAGTGAAGTCAATGGGGAACAGCTGTGGATGAATGTAGTGGAATTTCTTCTAAAGTTGATGATAGTGCTAAGCCTCTAAGAAATTACCACTATCACAGGGTTAAGATGTGATGAGACAAAGTTCTTTATTTGAGAGCTCTCAGAGAAATAGGGTTAACAAGTTACAACAGTATGCATTGCCACCCCAGTCCTGAAGGGTGGTTTCTCCTCTCTACCCTTATATTGTAAGAAAAATTCTTTCTCTTGGGAGTCGTCTCCTCCTATTGGCTAGTTAAGCATAACAATCATCAAGGCACCTGGAACATTTCAGTGCATCATTGTTCAGGAAAACAGGACACCTCTGTAAACTTCAGTTATTTTATTCCTACGTGTGACCTTCGGACTTACGTATATCTTAGTGGTCACAGCCTGGTACACAGCATCTCTTAGTCAGTTGCATACACAAGCATAATATTCTTTCCGTAGAGGAATACATAGTTACCCACACATGCATGATATACTTTACTATGAAATTAGTATTTTTCTCTCACAATTAACAGCAGCTGCTTTTGAAAAAGTGCAGTGGCTGGCTTCTTTTTTAGTCCGAGCTCACTTTTTTCTAAGGTTGAGAACAGTTGAACTTTTTAGTGGAGTGCACACATGACATGTATCACTTTTTTTGTGAGCCAACCAATCACAATAAAGAAGAGATGAGGTTTCACGTTACCTAGGCAGACATTTTACAAAAACCCGAATGAAAACGGAGAAAGCACCAGTAGAAAAGTTGTTATTTGGTGATTATAAACAGTCAGAATGAGAGCACACTGGCTGTGTTATGAGGGTTTCTGCTAAGTGTCTGAGACCTAAGCACTGTTTGTTGATAGTAGGTTCTACTTCAGTTTGTCGTGGTGGAACCGTGCGCATCATGCCACCTACTTTTTTTTATCAGCACCAAATAAGGATGAGACAGCAAAAACCCTAATAGTGTGAACACAGCCTAAATTATACGTACAAATTGTAGACCCACATTTTCCAATTGAAAGTAAGAAGGTAGTGCTAACTGCGGACCCCAGAATCACCTATTTTGGTGGTTGGCAATTCATGAACACTTTAGAGTAATGCATACTAAAAATATAAATGCCCTACTAAATATCACTTGAATATCACTTTAATACAAAAACAACACAGCAAAAAATCATGCAACCAGGATCTAAAAAGTACACTTGACTTTCACTTCTCCCCTGATGAATGGCCTGCCTCTCCGTATCTATACATTATATACTACATTAATATCCACAGATTACACACAACACATAAATTGTCACTTGTAAATTATGTCCAGTAAGTGAACTAAGACTAAGATTTTGAGCGTGGAACGGTATTTGAGGGCCTGTGCCCTTTATTATCCATAAGCCATTTGGTGGACACTTTAATCCAAAGCAACCCACAGTGCTCTGAGTGCATACATTTTAAGCATGGGTGGCCCCAGTTGGAATCAAACCCCAAATTCTGACACCAATTCAGTTAACAGGACCACAGTTCCTACTAGTGTACTAATGACGTTCCAGTGAGTAGAGGTGCCAAACCCCTTGTTTCTTTCTCTTGTCCGTGGCAGTGAAGAACGTAGTGGAGGACATCCTAGACAGCTCCCACAGGAATTTCATTGAGGAGTATCTGAAGGTGTGGCCGAACCCGCCTCTGACCCAGTACATGGCCGGACAGATCATTAACGTGGAATTTAATGGAATCCAGAGGAGTTGTGAGGTGCAGCAGGTCGACTGCAGCTTGGTACATGTTACTTTTCAGGTCAGAACCTTCAAACAACACTGTTAACCTGTTTATAGTATTATTTATTTCCACTTGGACACTTGTGATGTTCTTTTCCTGTTCTTTTTGTTTTTATTGCCGTGATGTAAAGGCTGTGTGTGTGTGTGTGTGTGTGTGTGTGTGTGTGTGTGTGTGTGTGTGTGTGTGTGTGTGTGTGTGTGTGTGTGTGTGTGTGTGTGTGTGTGTGTGTGTGTGTGTGTGTGTGTGTGTGTGTGTGTGTGTGTGTGTGTCATACTCAGGATGATCAACATAAGGAGTGGATCTACCGAGGCTCCATTCGCCTGGAGCACATAAGCAGTGTGAAGAAGCATATGGAGAAGGCGGAGCACAAGGACAAACCTGCCTCCAAGCCCACAGTCACGGGTAAATCATAATCTATTTCAGGAAAATAATCATCTATCTTGGGTTAATGATAATTTGTCTTTGGCCATGACTTGGGCTTGGAAAAAGATTTAAAAAGCATCATAATCAACCGGAGGTGATGGATTTGTGGAGAAACATTACCTGAAACAAATGCAGTCCGATATATCGCGATTATGATTCGCAGTTATGAGTTGAGCGCGCATGAATGACCCAATCAATCACTGATCCGATCGTGGATTGAACGCATTTAACCCGGGCTTTCTACAAACAACAACACATCATGTAAAAGTGCACAGCAAACATAAAGAGTTAAATTTCAATATCGCATCAGTGTGTAACAAGTGGTTCTTATGGCTGTATGATATTGCTGGCCTAACCGTGGGTACATGAGTTTTCATCCAAACATACTGTATTTATCATGTCAGTGTGTGATTGGTAACTGAGCTGCTAACTCAGCACGTCAGGTAGCAGGTGAAAATGTTTTCATTGTGGCAGCATAAGCTGTGGTTTCTGTCCAGTACTTAAAACTGTTTTGATCACGTAAGCTATGATATGCATAACATCATGTCAAAAATGAATATCTGTGAGCTGTAAGTGGAAATTGAAAATTCCAAATGAATGCAATAAACAGTCACTTTCAAAATGCTCTGTTCAGAAAGGAAAAAAAAACACTAAGAATGACCAGGTCTGTCTGCACTGGCAATAAATAAAACACTACATTCAGTTGCTGTCAAAACGCATGTGAGCATAAATTAGGAATGTACTCCTATAATGTGAACAAGCAGTTGGATTACCTATCTCTAACATCTAGCGGCCGATTATGGTCAGTGGGCGATTGATCGGTGGCCGAATGATTGGTGCATCTTTAATAAAGATGACTGTGAAAGTTGCAATTTTATATGTTACCTCAGTTGCGAGTTGAGATGTGACGTTTACGGGGCGGAGAGCTGTGTTAACAATTTATGTTAATCATGTATTATGTTACTTATACGCATTGTGTGCAAATAATTTGTACTGAACAAATATACGACTTTTGACTAATAAATTAATTAAACATCAATTATATGCCTGATATGCATTTTTTTCCTCTTCATTCTGCTGCTGCAGCACAAAGCACCTCTGTGCTGTAATAAAATGAAAAACCCGAAAAACTACCTCTGCAAGGTCTGTTTTGTTATATGTGACCAAAAGCACTTGAATGCGCGCCAAGTCGTATTTGACCTCTGAACTGAGAAGCAGGAGCTTACGAGAAGCACCTGAAGGCAGTATAACAAAGACAGCTGTTTATTTATCTGTGTCTGTCAGGCTATCATTTTGTTTTTATATTTCTGAATCAACTTCTGACTCAGTGCATGTGCATATTGACCTGTTGATTTACAAATTACAAACTCATGCATTATGTAGTAACAGAGCCTTATTTCAGAGGTCTTTGTTGTCAGACAGGATTTTAATTACTGATATGAAGCAGCCAATTACTCAATTTTACAGGTGGCCCGTTGCCTACCTTGCTTCCCTATTGCTAGTTTCATTTAGTGTGGTTATGTGTGAAGTTGCAGGTCTGTCGCGAGGAAGACCAACCCAGCTTTGGTTGTCTAGGATCGACCTTTTGGTTAAACACAAATCAAGGAACGCTATGGTTAAAAACAAATGAGAATTCACCGTGGCAGCTTTAAACTCTAACTAACTAACTGACTAATGGCAAACCCAGATTTTGCTTTTGGCTCTTGAAGACCATGATGCCGTACAGAGTTCTCGCGCTTTTTACTTTTTTCCTATTTAGTACTCAAAGCATGCTTAAATACACTATCTCTTTCTTTTAGCTTTCTATTCATTTTTAGTACGTTCTCCACCAATTCTTTTGTGATACCACTGGACTATACAGTATGTGATTGTCTTACATTCTGAAGAATCTACCAACGCAGCTGCTGGCACGTCGGAGAGGGAAGAGAGCAGGGGTGGAGGTGAGAGAGAGAGAGGAGCTTTAAACCTTATACCTTTCATTTATCAACATGGGGAATGTGAAATCGCTTACAAACAAGATGAATGAGCTGATCTCTGCTTCGGTCTGGACGCAGTAGGAATATCGGCAATGCATCTTAATGTGCTTCACAGAGACATGAACGGAATAAATGGTAAAAGGAAAGCCATTTTTGTTAACAGTAGATGGTGTAACGGAGGCACGTGCTCTTGGGAGTTTTCACATGCTGCTGCTGTTTACATTCTGCCCTCGGCTGACACGTGTGCAGTGTGTGACGTCACCCACTCAGTTGTTGCAGGATTAAAGCAAAACCTCCTTGGGTTACAGATGCAACACAGCGCCTTCATGGTAATGTCTGGTGACTTGAACCATGTCTCCCACTTCTCCTGTCTTAACACCCAATATCTGAAATGCAAGACTAGGGAGGACATTGAAGGGCTCTCACATTGCATTACTGACTACATCAGCTCCTTTTCAAATCCCACGAAAACAATCTTTCCAGATTACAAACCCTGATTAAAAAGGGCATTAACAACAGAAAATGATGGCCTTTAGGGTGAGGACGGGGGAAGTGAAGTTCATCCAAAAGGAGCTGAAGTGGATAATGGACAGAAAGAACACCTACTGGGAGAGAATTGATGAAAAAAAAACTGCAGAAGAACAGTGTGAAGGAGGTGTGGAGCGAGATGAGAATGATCACTGGCTATAAGCGGTCAGACCAAAAGGGGGAGGGGAACCAGAGGGCTGTTCAGTTCTCACTTCAGTTCTCGCCTTTCTTCCCTTGCTGAGAACCAGAAGGGGTTACTTGTACGTCAGACATTTTGTCACTAGGGGGCTCAGTGAAGGGAAGACAACATGGTAATGTGGATCCAAATGCAGCCCAGGAAAGAGCGAATAAGTTCAAACTGATGGGACCCCACATACCACACTGCCCACCTGTCCCCTTCCCTCACCGGTGACACTGTGACTGACTACACCATGCTGCTACGTCACTGCATAGGGGTTGATTTCTTACTGATTCAAAACATTACAGCTTTTCATTTGTAACTACTTTGTGAAAAAAATGTAAAGTCCACTTTGACATTATTCTAATTTAATTTATTTTTGAATTCAGATAGTAACGCCGCAAAATGCTAGAAACAGTCAAAGGGGTTGAACACTTCCCGAAGGCACTGTAACTCAGGACTTTGTATCTATAGTAACACTGTTTTTGCCTTTCTCTCAGGTTCAACTCAACAGACCATCCACACCAATCAGTCTCAGGCAGACTCAACATCAACCTCCAAACCAACAACAAGCACTTCCACCAACAAAACCAAGAAGTCAGTGTAATTAACATTTGTGTGGCTGAAGTATTGAGCATGCACAAACATAGAATATGAGACTGAATGTAGTTATTTATTTTGATGAAGAACGGTACTTCAGAAGTTTTCTGTGTAATATGAGTATTCCATGGTCTCAATACAGGGATATTTGAAAATGTATGTGCTCTACAACGTATTTTAATATTCTGTTATTTGAGTATTTCTGTCTTAGTGTTGTACATACCATGTAGACCTTGAACTAGTTGGTAAATAATATATCATTGTGTTATCTAATTCTTTTTTAGCATGCTTTTCCATCCATGACTGAATGATAAATTAAATTCTGTACCGTTTCTTCTTCTTAAGCTTTATTTTGACCATATCTCTATACTCTTTTTTTACTCAGGGACCATGAACAAGATGTCACCATCCAGACTCATGCGGTGGGCACCTACACTCCGCATCGCTGCTGCCCAGCCTGCCTGGACCCCATCAGGCCGGAAGGCGGCATGAAAGAGCACCGTGGACAGAACCCACTGCTTGTTCCTCTACTCTACAATTTTCAGCACATCAAAGCTCGCAAACGGGGAAGTGGCCAGGTACTCAGGCTGTGTTTCAATGAGGCTCAGTTATTGATGTCCTATATTTGGTTGATTAGGTCTTTTAGAACAAATTGCTGAGAATCTTTTCCTGTATTTGTAACAGATGCATGCAGAATAAGAAAAAAAGATGTGATATTCTCTCATTTTGCTCTTTATTTGATTTCCCGTTTCCTCTCTCCTTCAAAGGTATTGTCCCAAGTGTACTATCGCACTCCATGTGGTCTGCGCCTCCGTAGCATGGCAACAGTGGAGGACTACCTTAACCAGACTCACTGCGACTTCCTCTATCTGGAGATGTTCTGCCTGGACCCCAATGTGTCTGTCAGCACCACCTACAAGCCCCTTCCCTCTAAGATCTACATCGTAGACCTGGCCAAGGGTAAGGAGAACCAGCAGGTGTCCTGCATCAACGAGCACAGCAACATCCGGCCCCCGGCAGTGACCTACACCAGCAACCGCGTGGTTACCGATGGCATCTCCGTCAACACCAGCCTCGACTTCATGGTGGGATGTGACTGCACAGATGGCTGCAGGGACAGGTGTGTGTGTGTGTGTGTGTGTGTGTGTGCGTGCATGAGAAGAATCCTTTGTATACTTATGTAGTTTAAAGAAGTAGAGCACATTCTGTCTTTGCTTGTCTCACAAGTCATCAAAGTCATAGGCCATGGTTGCACTTGATGTTTCAATGTATCTTTAATCCTCCAATCACACCGAGACTGTGACTCACAAACAAATCGGGAGTTTGCTCACACTGCTACTGGATCGTCAAAACTAGATTTGGAAGTGGTCAGGCTCAGATTTTGATCAGAATTCTACATATTCTGGGTGCAATCCAGCCACAATGCACATACAAAGAGAGATAAAGGTAAAGAGATTGAGAGGGAGAGCAGGGAAAAAATAAAGCAGGCACAAAAATAAATACACATACAATAGATGTATAACATTTTTAGGCCAAGTGTGGACAAACAGCGATGTGATCTCATAAAATCTGATCTTTAGAATCTGAGTTAAAAAATCACATCGCAATGACGTGTAACCATAGCCATATTATAACGGATGCTGAAGTCGTAACTGACGGATGTCTGTGTGTTTGCTGCACAGTATGGCCTGCTCCTGTCGTCAGATGACTCTCCAGACCATTGCTCTGAGCCCCAGGGGACTGGAGGACATCAGTGCCGGCTACACTCACAAGAGACTTTATGGTCGTGTAACTACTGGGTGAGAGTTTTGATTCCTTTATTACCTGTCTGCTTTTCCTTTGTCTGTTTGTTATACATTCATGGCATTCCTGTTTTATTGAAGGTGCACACACAACAAAATGGTATTCAAAAATACAATATAACAGATACATAACAGTGATATTTAAAAGCAGCAACTAATACATTATGTGAAGATGCCTATGAAGACTCTTCGAGATGAAGTCTCTGCTCTGTATAGTCCCTCCTTTTGTTCTCACTTCATTTGAGTAATTAGATCTGTTGAATTCAGTAGCTGTTGTACTCCAAAAATCTAAATTTATTCCAAAATCCTGACAGCACTCGAGATATTTCAATCAGTCAGCTAAATTTATTTCATTTTCATGCACAACTACTGAGAAGGCTGCAATGTCCAGCTGTGCCACTAGTGTGCCACAACTATGTTAATGTAATGAATTCAATGAAGCTGAACGATTGAATTGTCCTGAGAGCAGTCAGAGTTTTTGAAATAAGTCATCTGATGATCTGTGGCATGCCTCTTACCTCCCCTCCCATCATCTCCTCTCTGCAGGGTGTATGAGTGCAATCCGCTTTGTCGTTGTGATCGTCGTACGTGCTCCAACCGGGTGGTGCAGCATGGCATTCAGCTGCAGCTGCAAGTGTTTAAGACTCGCAGCAGAGGCTGGGGCGTCCGCTGTCTGGACGACGTGGCCAAAGGCACCTTTGTTTGTACCTACAGTGGTAAGACTGACACTAGGTTACTGCAATTAGGCAGGAGTTTTATATTTTGAAATAGTAAAATTGGTGAAAAGTGGCTCCTGTTTTCCAGTAAGATATCAAAGCCTCACCTTTTTTTAAAGTAGAGTGTCCAGAGTATGGGAAAGACAGGAGAGAAGGCTCTGGAGGGATTCAATCCTATCCTATGTGTGGGCACAGAGCTGGAGATCTTGGGGCACTTTCACACCACTTGGGTGCGCACCAAATAACCGCAACAAGACCGCCTAAAAAATGAGGGTCTTCCAAGTGAACTGTGGTACGGTTCGTTAGGAATGAGAACGTAATCAAACCAACTAAAGTAAATGATCACAAAATATGCAGTTTTGTGGATATGAGGAGACTGATGTGAAATCTGATAGCCAGCAATTACTCATGCTTGGAAAGCCTAGTGTAACAAAATGAGCCGTGGGCATACTGCAGTCTCAACTGATGTTCATATTGAGTTATTTCTTCATCAAATTATGGTAAAGAGTGCAGGAGTGCAGAAAAATTATGCTTGGACTGGAATTGGATTTGTTTTGACTAACCCTTGCCACCAAAATTTCTAACCCAGTGCGATGACGGGTTACCAACACTGTGTTGCAACTCCCATGCTGTTGTTTATGTGGATAGTCAGTACACTGGTAACATACCACTATAATATCTGTTAGGACAAGTCCTTATCTTTTCCCTCTAACTTCTTATCCTCAGGCAGAGTTGTACGTGGTGAGAAGAACACACATTCAAACATGCACTGCGTCAAACTGAACCACATAGAGGGAGTCGAAATTCACAAGGAGGATTATGACACTGAGGCCTATTGTTCAGAAAGTGAAACGGGTATAGTATACAGACAAGTTGGTTTTCCTTCTCCTTCTAGCGGAAATGTAATTTGTATCATTTTTGGCGTAAGTAGTAAATGCCCAGTTAGCTTTGTAGAGTACATATGTAGTGCATAGAATGATAGACAGCACTATTTTAAGAATCCTCTATCCTAAATCAAAGCAGTGCAGTGTTCAGAGTCAAGCGATGTAATGCGTATGTCAGAGATACCATCATCAGGGAGTAAGGGCTTTGATCAAGACTAGGGACACTGCAAGGGTGATGTGGCAATGGAGGTGTGTGAGATACAAGGATTGTCCCTGTTCTTGTCTCTGTTTTCATCCTCATGTTCTACACTCTATCGGCAGAGGACCTGGTAGAGTCCAGACAGGACAACAATGCTGGCAGGAAGTGATGATGATGAAGACAAGAATAAGGAAGAGCTGCGGGGGTGGGGGGTGGGGGGTGGGGGGGGGGTTAATGTGCAGACCACACAGACCTTGTCATTCATTTAAAAAAGTTATTTGGCAAAAAAAAAAAATGTGATTGATCAACCAATCTTGGTGCTTAAGTCAGTGGGTCATGTCAATTTTCTCACATTTTTTGTTGATCTGTCAAAACATAGAAACAAGGTGTCAAAGCCATATATATTTTTGGTTTATCGTTTTTATCTTCTTTGACTTGGTGATATGTTGATGAAACGAGGATAGAGTCAAAGAACATTTTTCTAAATGAGGGTCCACATGAGTAGAGTGGTGTTCCATGGATGTGCTGGATCTTTGTTGGTGTTTGTTAAATCCTACATTTTCATATTCGTCTTCATTTTCTCTCTAAAAAAAACAGCAGCCTCTAAAGGGAAAAAGCCTAGAGACCCTCCTGCAAGTGAAAAGAAACAAAATAAGTCCTCCACTGCAATCACCATGACCACCACAACCCCCACCAGAGGGTTATTTGATGGGGAGGAATACTACTACATCGTGGATTCTACAAAGGAAGGGAATGTAGCACGCTACTTCAACGTGAGTTCTCAGTTAGTATAGGTTGGTCTGTCAAAAAATTTTTTTTTACTGGTTTTTCATCATCTATATCTATTGATACTGAACCTGCATTGACATGAGTAATATTCTTGTCGGACTCGAGGGAGAGTTTGTAATTTATTAGTTATGTCATTTAAGCCCCTCCCCCTTTCCTGACTGGCTGTATTGATCCTGAAGTTGCACTGAGATATGTGATCGTCTGTATCTGTTGATCCCAAAGTCACATTTAAATGAGTGACTGCTCCTTGGACTCAGGAGAGCAGTCCCGACGCCGCATTGAGATGTGTGACGCTCATTGGACTCGAGACCCATTGATTGGTGATGACATTTTAGCCCCTCCCTCTTTCCCAATTGGCTGTTTTTTCATTGTTCGTTGGTCCTTCAGTGTGTCCCAGAAATATGTACAAAATTTGCTGTGCTGTGTTCATCATCGGACTCGGGAGTGAGTAACCTATTGACCGGTGATGTCATTTAAGCCCCTCTGCCTTTCCTGACTGGCTGTGTTTCCGTTGTTTATTTTTATTCATCAATGCCTGGGGATCCGCCAGGAGCAGCTGGAGGAAATGTGGAGGAATTTTATGAAGAAACTCAGTTGTTAAAGTATCAAGTTGTATTAAGCATATGCATATGGGTACAGCATACAGAGATCGAGCAAGTCTAAGGTCTGAGGCTGCACTAACAGAAAAAGATAGATCAAGGCAATTTATGCGGCGGAATAAACAAGTCCATGGGAAAGTACTGATGTTAGGGAGCAGTTGCAGAGAGAAATACTGTATATTACTATGAATCAAAATACAGAGTGGACAGTGGAAAATTACTGAGTATAGAGTATAAGCTAAAGCAAGAATAATACATGTATTTACAGGTTTGTCTCAACAGGAGGTAGGCTTACTAGAACAAGTGTCAACAATTATCATGACTATGAATTCAGACACACAGTGTATAAGTACAGAGAAGCTACAATGTATGTGCAAGTAACCCGGATAAGTGGCTAGAAAATGGATCGATGGTAATCACATATTGAGTTAAATGGCACTTCTCTCCCTTACAGCACAGCTGCAGCCCCAACCTGTTTGGACAAAATGTCTTTGTGGACACACATGACCTTAGGTTTCCCTGGTTGGCATTTTTCACTAACAAGTAAGTGTCTCTCTTCTTCAGAGTGTCTGTCTTAGATTTGTGCAATATCTTTCTTCTTTCTTGATTAATGTATTGCATATGGAAGGAGGACATAGCATTTCTGTTGTTTGTTGCTCACTGTGCCAAATGTTGACAACTTGTTTGGGGGGAGGGAAAAGTGTTCATTTTAATTAATGTGTCATATGTTTGTCAGTGGCTGCAGTGGTACTTCATGTGGGCAGTTAGTGTTGTTATTTCTTTTATTAGCTTTCATTATAGCATTTTGTTATGCTGTTTATTGTGTCCCAAGTTTGCTGCTACTGTGATAGTTGAATTTCCCTCCACCATCTGTCTATGCATGAAGAAGATAAAGTTATTTGAATGGTTCAATGTTTGGATGTGTAGGATAATGGGTAAACAAAAATGATCACTCTCTTGCAGAGTTTTTACTCTCTCAGTCATTAACATGTTGTCTGTTCTCTCTGTCTTGTGTACCTCAGACACATCACAGCTGGCACAGAGCTGACCTGGGACTACAGATCTGTGATAGGTGGTGCTGAAGGTGTTTCTAGAGGTCTATACTGTCGCTGTGGCTCCAAAAATTGTTGTGGCAAATTGTGAAAGAATGTGAAATATTTGTTGTTCAAAAAGGTTCATATATTTGTATTACTGTTTAATGAGATATTTCCTTAAATAAAAAACATATTGATTCTGTTTTTATTTAACCTTCATTTAACCAGTTTAGTCAGATTAAGAATCTTTTTCCAAAGTAGACCTGGCCAAGAAAGCAGCATCAAGACAAACATGAAAGTTGCAGACCAGTAACATACAAAAATGTATAGTGATTAGTCAAACATAAATGTCTCCAACACACAACACGCTATCACAATTGTGTCTATTGATTCCCGGCCTTTATAAACTTAGATCCAATGAGGGGAAATATGACATTTAGACTTTAATATTGATTTTAGTGTTTCATTGTCAAGAACTAAAAGGTTGGCACGGTACATAGTCCTCAGAAAGGTGCCCATCAAGTCAAGCCAGCTATCAGGATTGTTGTTTACGTACTGAACGCACATTACATTTTCCGCCAGGGAGGCGTAGCACCACTAGTCTGAACCTGAACTAGCTGTGGTCGCTTGATAGACAGAAAAAGCTGGCTGCTTGCTAGCAAGAGAGCTTGCAGAAATTGGCTAGCGAGAAGGATTGAAAAGGGGAATTGAAGCGCCACCACGGATTTCTTGTGGGACAAACGCACCGGCCTCGCTGCTAAAACGGTAAATGTAATTTGCGGTCAGTTTCTGTAATAAAATAAGCCACAATCGAATCAAATTCTGACCAAATAACTAGCAAGGTAGCTAGCGTAAATGTTAGCTGTTTAGCTGATAAACGTAGGCTAAGATGGCGGTCAAATTAGTTACGTTAGCTAACGTTGCTAGCAAGACAGGCTAGCCTAGCCGCCGAACCTTGGTTGGCTTGGCGATTTAACGTTAACGTTGTTGTTTGAAAAGAGTGACAAAAAATGTTTATTGAGATTGACAAGCTCCTTGAAAACAACTGCAATGTTGCTAGTAAGTTACTGCACCATCTTACGAATAAAGATACACAAACGTTAGCAAAATCAACATTAGCCGACGTTTGTTATGCAGCTGGTAAGCTAACGTTAACTTTAGTTAACGCTAAATCTCACTGGCATAATCGTCAATATAAAGTCAGTTTGTTGTTTAGCGTTACTTTTGTTTTGAGTGCGACATTAGCTAGCCAGTGTAGGATAGATAGGATCATGCTCTTCGTGGCTTTGAGGCAGAGATTAAAATGTAATGCTAACTTTTAAAACCAGAGTTGCCCATCACTGGATTTTGCTGGATTTTGTCTATTCAAACATTGGAAGGCTTCAAGCCTGCTCCAACAGTTGTCAGTCTAGCTGCCAGGCCACTATTTTTGCACAGGTTGATGGGATGCTAAATCCTGATGCTCCTACTCAAAACTTGCAGTGTTGAACTATGTTTTCAGTGGTTGGCTGTATTTAAATTTAGACCTCCCAAACAACCACGTTTCTCACCAGAATGTCTTTCTAACCCTCATTTGTTTACCAAGCTGTTCTAGTCCTGCTCCCACCCCAATAAACAGACTGCTACCTCAAATAAAAACCCATAACTGCAATGATAATGCCTTGTTTATGTTCCTCCAAATGTCCTAGATGCCTCACACGAGACGGTACTCGTCCTCGGACAGAGACAGTCGAAGCAGCTACCAAGATCGTTACCGGGACAGGGACAGAGGGCGCAGACAACGGCACCGGAGATCGCCTTCTTTCTCCTCTAGCAGTGACAGAGAAAGAGACAGAGACCGAGACAGAAGGGGACGGGGACAGGGACAGGGACACAGACAGGAAGGAAGTTATGCACGCTCAAGGAGGTATGTTTGTGTGGTTGGTGAGTGTTTCTGTGGGTCTCTATGCTGAAAATAGTGACAATCCTGTGGATGTAATTGTGCTTTTGGACAATCAGTTAGTTGTCAGTTTTCAGGCTTTACAGTGTGCCTCTTTCCTCTGATTCAGTCGTAGCTATGACAATCGCTCAACAGAGCGCCGGCCTTTTGACCGAAGATACTGCGAGGGATACAGACGCTTGGATCAGAGCCGAGAACGAGACCGTGACAGGGAAAGGGAGCCACATGGAGCAGCTGAAAGTTACTATCCACGCGACTTCTCCCCAAGCATGTACGACTACCGACGCGGCCGTGAGAGGGAACGCGAACGGGACGAGTCGTATCGGCGGAAAGGCAGCAGGCGTAAGCACAAACGAAGGCGGCGTAGAACCAGGTCCTATAGCCCATCCTCCTCGGTGAGTACAGCCCGACCCGAGATTGTGTTTTAACCCTCCTGCTCCTGTCTCTTTCCATCTCTCTGTCTTCTTTCACTCAGATCTTTCTGTCTCTTTCTTTCTCTAACCCTTTCTTCTTCACAGCTCCTGGACTTGGTAAGTAGTACAATCTTTATGTTTTGTTTTTGTTCTGTCGGCAGGATTTTATTTTATTTTTTTGTCTGAATGGGCTTTGCTTCAATTGGCATTTCCCTTTCGTAGACCATTTTCAGTTTTTGCACTCATACTTCTATAGCAGTTCATGAATGATCAACCACCAATATTTGCTGCTCTGGGGATGCACAGTCACCATCACTCTCTTACCCCTTCCTTTTGAAACCTTAGTTAAAAGGGTCACATTTACAACATATAAACAAGGCAAAGTAGACCCAGGTGAGTGTGGTAACAGTAGGCTCCCAGAGCAACGAGTGTTGGAGGTTGACTGCTCCTGAACTTCAATGGAGATGAGCATGCTGAAAAGTGAAGATGTCCTATCAAAGTGCAATATTGCTTTAAATTTAGATTTTTATTTAAATTAATTGACATTTAAAATGTCCTAGATTTATTAACATGCAGTTTTTTGTGTGGGTTATGTATGGCCACACTTTTGTATAAAGACGTAAAAGTGAGAAACGGGTTGAATTTGATGTAGTATATCTTTTGGACTTACCTTTTAACTATTTTCTGCTTGATTGCCTATGGTCCTCATTTTATTTCCCATCTTGGATAATAGTCTTATTTAATCTGAGAAGGCAACCTGATAAGTTTTAAATTAGTTATACTACTGTCTTTATTGGTTTTTGCGTTGATGAATGGATATGCCGGTTGCTTCCTTGTTTGTAAGCAGCTGTGGTTTAAAGGTAGAGGGGGGAGAGGAGCAGAGGACAACATGTGATCTTTGACTTGTTCCCTTGCACTATATCCCTATCGTTATATATTTCCTTCACGTGGTGTCATGCGTGAATCGCCCCATGACCACCAAACCCACCTACAACCACTACTACATCAACTACAACCAACACCACCCTCCTCCTCCCTCCTCCTCTACCTGTGCCGCCTGACGCCGTGGCTACGGCTGCCCCTGAAAACCCCCTGTCCCCTTCGGTCGTGTCGTGACCTGCTGATGGCGGTTTGGGGCTGAAAACAGCGGAGCGACAGCCGGACGCGGGCACTGAGTGTGAGGGACGACGAGGAAGGGCACCTGATCTGTCGGAGTGGGGACGTCCTGCAAGAGAGATGTACTCACTGCCACTACTCTATCGTAACCCTTCTCCATATGAGTATAAAAGCATAGAGCATTTACATGACATGGGAGTGCCTGATGATGATGATGCCTTGCTAGAATGCTCTTCGCTCTAGCTGAAAAAGCAGGGTGGATTGCAAGAATGTTGGAGATTTTGAGAGGGACTTTAGATACTTTCTTCTTTTTGTTCTTAGGATTTTTAGATGTGGAACATGTTCTGTGTTTCACAGGCTACTTGACTTTCCTAAACTTAGCATCTCATGTGCAGTTGCTTATCGTCTCTGTCGCGTTTTAGTTTAAAACTCAGTTACAGGTTTAAATCTGTAACTAATCAAGCTAGTTATCTCTCAGTATGAGGGTTTCAGCGGTTTTCTTTGTTTTTTTTGTTTTTTTTTAGTAAACATCTCACACCCACCTCACCTATTTAGTTTTTTCCTAGTACTACCAGAATACATACAGACACTGAATCTATATGATCACTTTTGTCATTCTTTGCATCATTCACTTTTTAGTAGGAATACGAAACATTTTTGATTCTGTCCAGTTTTACCCCTGTGTCCTTTTGGGCAAAGCACAGCCACATCTTGACAGGATGCGCCCTTATTTTTCGATGGCTGCAATTGGTCATCATGAAGGGAGCACTCTATATTTGCGCCCTTATTATTTTCTTCACATGTATTGTAGTGCTATGCATTCAATTATCATAGATTAACTCGAAGTGTTTCAAGCCTGCCAGGTTGAATAGGCAGCCATTTGAAAAGGGGATGGGCGCTAGCATTGATACGCCTGTCACACTTTTGCATTATGTATCCCTACTTTGGTCCACATGTCTAATTCTCCTGTTCCTTCTCTCCCGCTCTCTTTCTCTCCCTTTTCTCTCTGTCTTGTCTTGCAGATGAGATTGTCAGCACTCTGGGGGAAGGCACCTTCGGGAGGGTGATGCAGTGCATTGACCATCGCAGGTGTGTATCAGCTGAAATTGAAAAACAACAGCTGTCAGCCTCAGTCTGAGAGCCTCTCTGGAGTCCTGTTTCTAAGACCTCCATTAGGGAATACCTGTTCACTTTGCTTGATTTTGAGAAATTAGTTTGTTTGCATAGTATTTGTCAGTGGTTAGACTTAAGCTGAATGAGTTAGTATTCAACATCCAGCCTTGTCTTTTGTTTACTGTTCCCAATGAGTAGCTGGTTTTTAAAACCCCTCCATCAGTTCTTCCCCAGCTTTAAGCAGATCCTGTTTTTGCTGCTGTTGTGGTTGTTGGATCACATGTCACTGTTTTACTGCAGGCAGATTAGCGCTGCTGTATTTTAGCCTGCTATGACTGGGGGCCTCTGTGCAAACTATGCCTCTCTTACTATCAGATTAATTATGGAAGAAGTGTTGTCCTATGGCAGCACTAGAAATGCACACCAAGGAAGTTCATTTTCATGGTCAGCGCCTTTAGCAAGTGATACTTCAATGTAAATTCAGTGTCTATCCAGCACCGTAGGAACTGGATTAACTAGACAGAACCTTTTGGATGATTGCTTAGAGTGGGGAGTGACTTCTCATCCTATAAGTGAACTAACTAAACTAAACTGATATTGAGGTCTCTCTTCCATAGAAACTGTACTACTACTAGGTAGTTTAAATTGATCTTTTTCTCCTAGACCCAAATAGATGACTATTCCACATAGTGTTTTTTTTGCGTGTTAAAATTCACAGAGACTTTGTTGCCAGAGGCAAATTATTTGACTGTGTTACATAATTCTTTATTCAGTTTGAATAAATTCAAACTGAAACATGTTGTCAATCTGGTGTCTGGATTTCAGTATAGCAGTCAGATCCTTCTCTGGAGACTGCATTTATTCCCCCATGTGTGGTGTTTGTTACCTCTGTTTTGCTTCATACTATTTTGTGTTAAACAGGGGAGGAGCCCATGTCGCTCTGAAAATTATCAAGAATGTGGAGAAGTACAAGGAGGCGGCTCGCCTGGAGATCAATGTACTGGAGAGGATCAATGAGAAAGACCCTGAAAACAAATAGTGAGTTCTGACTGAGTATGGCTTGTGGTACTGCAGTTACATCAACTTTTAGCTCACAAACGTAATTTACACTATATGTATTTAACTATATGCGTTTCAACTTGAATCCATAATCTTTTCACCCTTACCCAAACAGCTGTCGTGTTTTCCAGTTTGGCAGTTTACCTAGGCAGGGGTGTGGCTGCATTGTTACTGACATTTCGTTTAGCAAGTTCAGTATCTCATATTGTTTCCAGACACTACACTTTCTTACTCTAGTATAAGCTAATGAGACTAGCACTGCCTAACTTACTACAGCAACATTAGCTCTCTATTATACTGCCATCTGATTATCGCTCCTTAAGTGAAGCAAGTGAAACATACAGCTAATTACAAATGGTTTTAACTTCAGCTTCATATTGTGTAGGCTACATTTCTGACTTTTCCTGTCTATTCAGTTTGTGTCAGCACATACACGGCACGACTTGGAGCACCGACTTTCTGACTAATACCATTTGCTGCATCATAGGCTCAATGAATTATGGATGTTGTAGTTCATCAACAGACTGTCTTTGCCTGACAACATAAATCTTTTTTTTTTTTTTTTTACTTTTTAATAACATGGTTGATAAACGACAGGTTTGAATGCCAGCTTTGTAATTCACAGCGCCTGAAATGAATGTAAAACAAA
Organism: Centroberyx gerrardi; assembly: GCF_048128805.1. Lineage (NCBI taxonomy): Eukaryota > Metazoa > Chordata > Actinopteri > Beryciformes > Berycidae > Centroberyx > Centroberyx gerrardi. The sequence goes on from NC_136015.1 coordinate 17,347,536, forward strand.
AGTATACTTGGGCGGTTGTTGGTTGACCTGTGTGGGCCGTTCAAATATTAACATTATATAGAAAACACTGTGCTAGATCTGTCTTTTATAAAATGGTTTGCTTTAGCTGTTATATCAGTGAAATAGTGTTTGCATAGATTATCCACTGCATCATCATCATCAGACCTCCTCTCTCCTCTTTTATCTTTCAGCCTGTGTGTTCAAATGTATGACTGGTTCGACTATCACGGCCACATGTGTATCTCCTTTGAGCTGCTAGCTCTCAGCACCTTTGACTTCCTAAAGGAGAACAACTATCTCCCCTACTCGATCAGCCAGGTCAGGCACATGGCCTACCAGATCTGTCTCGCCGTCAAGTGTAAGTTCCCCCTCAGAAGAAGTACATGTTGAAATATTGAGACCTTTTTAATTTATTTAGTTTTAATTTATCTCTCAAGTTTTTTGTCCTTTATTACATTTTAGTACATGAGAGAGTCAGATCAGTAGAGAATTGGAACCACAGACACTTCAAATAATTTAATATTTTTTGTCATTCCTTTATGCTATTTCAGGAAATTGCATAGGTACGTGACAGAATAATTAGGGTATGTAAAGACATTCAAAGACTTTACAGCAGGCAACACATGATAACATCAAAGTAACAGAAAATAATCACAAAGGCAAAGCATACAGCACGTGTAAAACGTCATCAAGGAGTTAAACTAAACAATACAGCATGCTCAGCATAGACATAGCGATGAATACTTGCATAACTACAATGCACCGTCCTGCAGGCTTTACTTGTATGTTGTTGTAACAAGCCTTTGGTCCTAAAGCCCCAAAATAGAGTCTAGCGTTCCAACAAGCACACTCTTCATTCGTTCATTGCTGTTGATCCCTCCACCCCCGTCACTCACCTACATGTGGAGTGGCTTGAGTGAAAGCCTCCATTGTTTGTGGTAGACAGCCTGTAGCTGCATGAGGGCTCAAAGACCATCTCGAGGACTGTGCGGCTATTACTTATCAAGCTTCTCAAGGAAAAGTATTGATCTAGCATCACTGGCCTAGTCTCTTTCGTCTCAAACGGCAAAATCCGTCTAAATTTTATTTGCTGTATTATCCTCAGCATGTTCTTTTGTTGTACTTACTGTATTATGTTAAATAGTCTGTGTTTGTTCTATTTGTATCTATATTTGATTATTTGCTGCTGCCATGACCCAGTTTCCCCATGGGGATCATTAGTTGCAACTTTTTATTTTTTTAAGGTCATTGGTCTTCAGATGTGAAAGGCTAAAGGAGACATTCACTCTTAACACTGTTTTGTTTTTTTCCTCCATAGTTCTCCATGACAATAAGCTGACGCACACAGATCTGAAGCCTGAGAACATCCTATTTGTCAACTCAGACTTCACAATGACCTACAATGTAGAGAAGGTGAGAGAGTGGGATGCAAAGGAACGGGGCAGTAAACTAGGGATGTAACCGCTTGAGAGTTTGATGGTGCGATTATATTGTGAGGGAAGAATTATTTTGCGTTGATTTATTTTTACAACACTATGGATGGAGAAAATCAAACAAGCAACAAAAATAAAAAAAATAGCTGCCTTTTGAAACAAATAATAATGCAGTAACTGCCTCTTGAAAACCACAAATAATGGATTTGTCTTAGTGTAATAGGTTAGTCTTTTACACCTAGACTATACTTGGAAACTGTTAAATCAATACAGTTGGAATCAGGAAGTAAATTATCGCACCAAACGACTTCAGACGACTCAGACAGACAGTACTGCAACACTTGGAAGACACGCTGATGAGAAGAAACAGTGGTATACTTCATTTAACTTTGGTTGGACTAGATAACATACTGTTTTGGTTAACAGTAATTGACGGACGCTGCAATCCCCGTTCCTGCTTTGTTGATGTCGGCTTACATTACATTGAAAGCCCAACTCTTAACTCACCACTACCTTGTTGATTGTGACAATTTTATATTTAATCCCCTGACAGGTTTAAGTTTCATTAAGCAACTTGCCACAACGCTAAACACGTTTAAACTTTCTTTTATTACCTTGACTTTTCGTCAGCGTTCGTTTTGCAAATTGAATATTAGTCTTTTTCAACAACCCTCTGGTCATTTTCGAGGTACGCAACATGCACCAAAACTGCCAATTTCAGTTGCCTTTTGGTGGATAAAAGGCTGGGATGTTCTCTTCTCTCTGTTAGCTAATGTAGCCCCAGAACAAACACACAAATGCGATTCACTCCGGTGAGACATTTTGTCAGGCGCCGTCTCATACAAACGCAAGGCTGCATTCAGGAGCAATGAACCGTAGACAGAGATACAGTAGCTTCTAAAATGTTTATGGTTAGAAAACCGTGGCGTTTTTAAAGCGTGGTTCATAGTGATCGGTTAATTGATACATTCCTACAGCAAACAATCTTTAGGTTTCACTGGCTGGTAAATTCCAAAATGGAGGGAATGGCTGGACGAGAGGACAGTGAGGTCCTAGTCTGTTTTGCTTTTGCAGAACCTGTTTTTTTTTTTTTTTTAATACAGTTTTGTCCTGAATGGAAAGTGTTGCATTACATATTGCCTGGAGGTCTAATGAATAAACATGCAGTACCTGGAGCTAGAGTGTGGAAAAAATGTTTGTCACACTGCAGAAAAAGAAAAGCTGGAAAGATTTTCCATTGGACCCCTGCTATGAAGTGACATAATTTACATAATACTTTGTGCCAAAATATCAGTAAAGCTCAACTGTTCTAAGACAAACACTTAATGTTTTCCTCCTTGCAGAAGCGAGATGAGCGGACGGTTAAGAGCACAGCAGTGCGGGTGGTTGACTTTGGCAGTGCCACCTTCGACCACGAGCACCACAGCACCATTGTGTCCACACGGCACTACCGTGCCCCGGAGGTCATACTGGGTGAGTGTGACAATAGACATTTGGCGTCCCCTCATGGTAATAAAGAAACATGTACACTGCAGGATGGTGATCTTATAACAGAATCTTGAAAGGAAACAGTGGACACTCAACTTGTTCCAAATAAAATGTCCAATATACAATGCAACCTGCCAAAGACAGTGAGTCCAGCGACGCTGTTCTGTAGCTGACCTTGCAGAAAGTCTCTCCTTCAGACTCAGACACCAAAATTACATCAGACAACTTGGAACAGTAGGTCATGTATCTGCGTCATCTGTGAGTTTTCCAAGCAAAAGTGGTCCCATCATACCAGTTGTGTGCCACTAAGCATCATAGTATAACATGGAAATGCAGGGACTGCTTTGTACAATAAGTACACCATTTTAAATCCTTTCCTTGTGTGAAGTTTGTGTGAAGTCTTGAATAGTAAACAAAAAAAAATCAAACACTGAAATATAAATTTGCCAACATTGAACATCATTGTCACTAATACAGGTGCACTGCAGGGTGTAGTTTTATCCCCCTTTTTATGTCCCTTGTATACAGACTACAGACACAGTCAGGCATCCTGTCATTTACAAAAAAATCCAGATGATTCTGCCCTTGTTGCCTATATTTTAAATGCCGGTGACCAGACTTACAGGGAGGAGGTAGAGATTTAAAGATTTATTTTTTAGGCATTTTATGCTTTATTGAGAGAGACAAGAAGGTGTGGGAGAGAGAGAGGGGAGGACATGCAGCAAATGACCACGGGCCGGATTCGAACCCGGGTCGCTGTGGGAAGGACTGAGCCTTATATGGTATGCGCTGTATTCAGTGAGCCACCAGGGCGCCCCCAGGAGGTAGAGATTTGTCAGTGGGTGTGATACAAACTATCTTAACCTGAATATTGGCAAAACCAAAGAGCTGGTAATTGATTTTAGGAAAAAGAGAGAGGAGGTCACCCCTGTTTTCATTAAAGGGCAGCAGATAGAAATGGTCCCCTCCTATAAATACCTGCAGGTCCATATGGACCGCAAGCCAAAATGGAAAGAAAACATCAATGCCATCACTAAGCCAAGAAGGCTTGGACCAGGATGTAATTTCTTAGGAAACTCGGGTCATTTGAAGGGAACAGGAAACTTTTATATGTATTTTATCAGTAGTTTATGGTTAGTGTTACAGTTGAGGATAGGAACAGGATCTACAAACTGATTAAGAAGGTAGGCTGCATAATTGGGTTACTGGGTTATTGGCTTACCCAGAATCACTAGAGGTCATCATAGAGCAGAGGACCATGAGGAAGGTGCAGGCTACATAGTAATACGAGGGTCAAACTTTGTATGACACCTTTAGTGATCATAAGAGTCATTTCAGTTGGCAGCTGATAATGTCCAGATTTTCGGTGTTTTTGTGCCACGTCAATTTAGGGTGTTCTCCGTGCCTTCTGCCAGTCCTGAACGTGGGGAAACCCTGAACACTGCGTTTAACAGATAGTTATTATAGCTGCATGGCATTGCTGGCCTAATCATGTGTAAATAAATCAATTTTTATCTGAACACTTACTACATTAGTATGTGCTTAATGACTGAGGTGCTTCATTTTATTAGCATAGCCTATGCCTTCTGTCTAATACATTAAACTGTTTCTTATCATAGAGGCTTTGATATTCGTAACAAAATGTCAGAAATTAATATAGGTGAGCTGTCAATGTTAATTGTAAAATAGTGAATGAATACAATCAATCAATCTGTTCAGTAAGGAGGAAAATGAAAATGACCAGGTCTCTGTCTGTGCTGCACTCCCGGCAATTCTGAAATTAAAAACAGCAAAGCCACTTAAAAAGTGGCTGGGCCAATTCTTGATTAAAAAAATATTCATTTACTGTCAAATGATAGACAAGCATAAATAACCGATGTACACCCATAGTGTAATCAAGCAGTTGAAACGGTAGTTGGCCGTTCACCAATGACCTTTTAGAGCGTCTGTTGGCTGATTATGATTGGTGGCCGATTGATCAGTGAATCTCCGATACCAGGAGTTTCATAGTTGTCTTGCTCCAGTTTGGTGTTCTCTAGCATTCCACGGCAATATTGGCATGTACATATGTTTGTTCCAGCCAGACTCGATCTAAACAACGCTCTTGAGCAGAGAACACACTAAGTATCACTGATTGGTTTTGGAGGCACTTGGCCCTGCATGAGATGAGATGATTAGTCTCCTCCTCTTCTTAGGAGTAGAGAGAGTGTAGCAGTGTTTAAGTCTTCACACAAATTAGAGTTTTCTATGAATTAATGCAAACCTTGCCCTGTTATTCAGGGCAAGGGTTGTTGGTATTAAAGAAAGAAAGCTGGATATCCTAATGTAGCTATCTTACCTTTCCTGTACTGCCATGGCAATTTTCTGCCAATTGCTGCTGTGACACCCGAATTTCCCCTAGGCGATCAGTAAAGTGCAATCTTATCTTAAAATACTTTAATGTTGTTTGACTTCATTTGGGATGACAGCAAGAATTAATCCCATCGGTCATGAGTATTTTCCATAAATAAAACAATTCCCCTGCATTTTTTTCAGTCTCACCATTCATTATGTGTTTTTGTCCCTCAGAGCTGGGATGGAGCCAGCCTTGTGACGTGTGGAGCATTGGCTGTATCCTGTTCGAGTACTACCTGGGCTTCACCTTGTTTCAGGTACAACAGCAAGCCTGCTGCTGCCAACTGGCTACGTCCATGACTTTGGCCTCATTCAGGTTTTAAGATGAAGGGAGGAGGAGGAGGAGAGTGAGCTGGTTGGTCAGTTGGCTGGCCTGATCTGACCAAATAGTAAAAGAAGTACATGTGTAATTCGCTCGTACAGACAGCATGCATGTGTAGATGACACGCACGCACGCACACACACACACACGCAGCAGCATGCAAACACAGCTGTTAATCTGGTAGGGATTCCTTGGATGCGGTTCTTATTTTTGGCTGTCTCTCTCTCTCTCTCTCTCTCTCTCTCTCTCTCTCTCTCTCTCTCTCTCTCTCTCTCTCTCTCTCTCTCTCTCTCTCTCTCTCTCTCTCTCTCTCTCTCTCTCTCTCTCTCTCTCTCTCTCTCTCTCTCTCTCTCTCTCTCTCTCTCTCTCTCTCTCTCTCTCTCTCTCTCTCTCTCTCTCTCTCTCTCTCTCTCTCTCTCTCTCAAAATGTTGGTCGCCTAATTCAAGTTTAATTAATGTCTCCTTCAGACTCATGACAACAGGGAGCATCTGGCCATGATGGAGAGAATCCTGGGACCAGTACCCTCCAGGATGATTCGGAAGACACGGTCAGAAACTACACAAACAAACATGACTTTTTATTCCATCAAACATGCACCTATATTTATACGCATGCACGCAATCTGTTCACACTTATTCCCCTGCCCCCCCTCAGGAAGCAGAAGTACTTCTACCGTGGCCGTCTGGACTGGGACGAGAGCTCCTCAGCTGGGAAATACGTCAGGGAGAACTGCAAACCCTTGCGGGTAAGAGGAGTGGAGTTGGTAGCGGGAAAGAAATGAATCAACATGATGATTAGCAGGGCCCAAAAGAACAACAGTTTCTTTTGTTTTGCACTGCAGTACCTCTCTTGATTGTCTATTACAATTCCTCTCCATCTCTCTTTCTATTCCCCTTCTTTCTTTGTCTCATCATCTCCTTTTTTGTCTCTCTTCCCTCCGTGTCTCTCAGCGGTACCTGCTGTCGGAGGCGGAGGAGCACCACCAGTTGTTCGACCTGATTGAAAGCATGCTGGAGTACGAGCCCTCCAAGAGGCTGGCGCTGGCCGACTCCCTCAAACACCCTTTCTTCGAGAGCGGCGGGATGGCCGAGGCAACAGCCAGCAAGAGTTGGGAGGGAAACCGGGACATCAGCCGGTGACCCATGAGCCCCCATAGACTCTGAATGGAGATTAAGTTTTTGTTCGTTCTTTTTAATGTGGAGCAGAGCGATGCGGCGACTTAAGGTGGAACTGTTGAATTGATAGGGGCTTCTGATGTTTTCTGTCCTTCATCATTAAAGCATGGACATCTGAACTTCTTGCTCCCTCCTCCCTGCCCCTCTGACTTCCACCTCTGCAGCCACGAGAGGCTGCAGAGGAGAGCAGAGGGACCAAAAGAAACCGAGAAAGACTGGAAGAGAGCCAAAATGAATTTTTCCCCCATTTTTTTTCTAGCGCTCTCAGCCTCAACCGACGACAAATGCCCATGGGAAGATTGTTTTTACCCAAACAGTAGCCCTCTATGCAGCTCCTCCCCATCCTCCTTTCTTCCTTCCTTCCGTCCTTCCTCCCCTCCTCCCCTCCTTCCATCAGCATGTAAAGAAAATAACTGACCTTTCTAAGGAAATGAACACTACTATAGTCAGACATAAAAACTCAGTTTTGGGGAAAAAGTGTCTTCCGATTCTGAAGTTTGAGGAAAGATCGAAAAGGAGATAGAGCTGTATACGCAATGCAAGTCTTCACCCGCATATTTCTAAATGAAATTTTGGAGACCCCCTGTCATCACCGGAGACATGCGAGATATTCTATTATGATTACCATCAAATCATTAAAATTTAATATCACGTTTCCTTGTTTGTGCAAGGCAGATGCAACAGGGAAAACATCATTTATGTTGCCGCAATCAGAAAGGAGAGCAAACTAATGAAATATTTCTCCACAAGCGACGGTTCCAAAGTTCCTAAAAAAACGATGTTGAGAATATCTCCAGCAGTGACAAGTATCGCAAATTTTTGTTCACGTTTTGTCAAGTGACACGTGCACTTTTCCTTGCGCATCATTGTTCATATGTGTTCCATTTCTTTTCTGTATAAAATGAGCATCCCTTATATGGAGACTCTTGCCCGTACTCTCCATCCGTTTGGCCTGTTATTAGCCAATGAGATGATAATGGTGATGGACACTCCACACATATAGGCCTCTATAGCCTGTCTTATTGATAGATATATCTGTTTCTGTTACGTTATGCAATGCTTTTTGGGTGCGTGTGTGTGTGTGTGTGTGTGTAGGGGTGGGGGCGGTGTGGGTGACACTTTGACATTAATGTATTGCTCAGTGACTTCTTTTCTTAGTAGTTCTTCCTCATCATTAGTCTTGGGAACATTCTCACATACTTCCAAACACACATACCACATGAACTGCCTTTTTCCATGTGCGATATGGTCGGACTTCTGGTCTCTCCGATGAGATTAAGCACACAGCTCTTGCTGGTAACCAATGAACCACACACACACAGCTCCTGTTTACGATATTTATTTTGAGTTACAGCAGGTCATAGCCCCCCACCCGCCACCTGTACATGACTTGTTTTTGTATGCAATTAAAGCGTATAAAACTGTATATATGTATGATTGTGTAGAATTAAAGTTAAGTCCTCCTTGCCAAAGGCTTACGGTGCTTTCAGTGTCAGTTTTGGACTCAGCCCTGCCAGGACTGGATGAGACGGGACGGGTGGTAAAGACGTGGATCAGCAACAACAGGTGTGTCCCCACGCCGTCATGCAAGCTTCCCCATCTGTTGGTAAGTTGTCACTCTAGCTCTCATTTCTCCACCTCCACCTCATTGTCCCTGTTCTGTCTCCCTCCCTGTGCTCATACACTTTAGTTCCATCCAATCTGCTGTGTGGGAAAACTGGAGAATAAGAGCTAAAAAGAGATGTGACATATATCAAACATTAAGTATGACGATGTTGCTGTTGAAATCAGCTGAAGTGTATTGCAAATGAGGTTGGGGTATATATTTCTTAAATCTTTGATCTAAAATTCTTAATTTGTGAATATAGAATTGAGGTTATTAGTGATTTTGTAATGTAAGTAATATGCTGATATTTTGACTTCAACAGTAGCATCTTGATCATCCAGGGCATTGGGCCCAATCAAGGCCAAATGTTGAATTGTAGATGGATCCAGGTTCTTTACTCTCCAGCAGACGTGGGCTCAATTCTGAGCTGGTAATGAATGAGTCATTCAACTTTGTGACTCAAAAGCTTAACTTCCCCAGTCAATGAAGCAGCTTTCCTGTCTTAAGGAGAAGGAAGGAATTCTCTCTGCATCAGTGAAGCAAAACAGTGACTCACCTTTTAGTCTGTCTGTCTGTCCGCCTCCATCTGTCTTGTTTTCCTCTCTGACATATGGTCAGATTACCTCATTAGCTGTCAATTTCTCATAAATTGTGCACGTTTGCAGCTGAAATTATTTTATTATGCGAGAATGTGATCATTGATCTAAATAAAGCCCACCCATTCAACTTTAACCCCCACTTTAGATATGAGTTATCCCAGTGTTCAACATGTAAACGAACGGCTGTTATCCTACACAGGTTTGTTTGCATCTCCACTCGATAATGGGATAAACGATGCTTGCGTCTTCAGCTAATCTGTTTTAAGGACTAGAGGTCTAGGGGTCATCAGTCAAATCCCCATAAGAGGAGACAGCGAGAGTGGAGGTGCACACAAGTACACAAACTGGACTACTGGAAGCAATGCTGCAACTGGATGCTGCACTTTACATCTTGGACAAATGATATGAGCAGCTGAACTTGGATACAGCGGCTGGCATTTGCAGGTGTGTACCGTGGTTTCTTTGAGGCTGCCATGCATATTTTGTTAATTTGTACATTTTGTAAACATCAAACAGTAGAGTTTTTGCACAGTTTACAAGACGACAGGCGTGTAGAAGTCTAAGTCGACGGAAACGTCTTCAATAAAGATGCTCTCATTGCAAAGTTCAGTAGACGGTGTGCAGGATCTTTACATTTTTAAAAAGAAGGAAGTGCAATGTAATGTGTAAATGAGCTAATAATGCTGTTCATATAAGCTGATAATATTCTTAGTTGACATGATTACTCCTTGTATTTGCAGATCTACAACTCATTCCAGGTGTAAATTAAAGAGAAGAGTGACAGCGCTGACTTTTCTCCTGGGCTTACAAGGAGTCAAGACATCGGTGTGTAATCCTATGTACTGAAACAACACAGCCACAAAAGCTGGGAAGCACTACCTGACGCGCACATCAACATATCGACACCAGCCAACTCCGGAAATGGATTCCATGAAGTCGCTGGGTGCTCCCCTCAAGCAGTTCACCAGCTGCATGTCTGGAACAAACAGCAGCAGCAAGAGAGGGGCCAAGAGGAGCCAGTCCGTCCGCAGAAACAGCTTCGGCCGCATGAAGAGCGCCGGGAGGAGGAAGAGCCTTCCCTGCAGCAGCCAGAAAGTGCCAGACTCCTGGCTCAGAGCGTACCGGGCTGAACTGAACAGTGAAAGGTAACAGTGGCTGACAAGACCTGTTTACTGTTGAAGAGCATCTACATACAGAAATGAATACATCTACATACATACATCCATGGAAAAATCTATCATGATCTAATGACATTCATTATCTTTAAAAAATAGAAAATCCAGTCTATTAAGGTTATTGAAGTGATTAAAGTTACCTGGTATCCTGTAAAATGTACAATAATAATATTTTTTTTGCTGTTATTTTGTAAAAGTTTGTCACATTTTTTAAACAGTGGACATCTAATTTTGGAATGAAACTCATCAATTACTGTCCAGGTATTCAGCGGACAGTCTTAGCCGGACAGATTTGGCGTTGGCGGCTTAATCTTTGTACTCGTCTTAGGATAAGCAATTACCTCACATGAATAAGCTGCTTGCCCATGTGCCGCGACTGATGTTGCCATGTGCCGTTTGCCGTAGGAAACGACAACAAGCCGCGTTGGCCAAGAAGAACGCTGAAAGGACTGTCAGAACGACCCACTTCAGGAGCCAACACTCCCTCCCAAGGGTAGGTAAACAGAAAAGAGGATCGAAATATAAAAGTTAGGCAGATTTTGCTTGTCAGTATCCACGTGTGATGTTTTTAACTCTTTGTGTCATTGGCTCCTGCAGCGGACGGCCGCTGCCAGGAAACCAGCTGCAGTGAAGGACGACTCCTTCTTCGGAGCGTTCCAGGGCCTCAGTCTGGACGGGCTGATGGGAGGCGCTCAGGCGTCTCCTGCCCTCGCTGCTCCTGCCGCCGGTGGAGCAGACCCGTGCAAAGTTATGTGACATCCAGCAGACTGTCTGCTGTTTGAGAGATTCCCCTACTGAGGAAACTTCAACAGGAGATATTGGACTTGCAGGAGAGAGAAAGGACTCGTGGTGGACGGGTGATTCTAGCTAAAAAATGAAGCTGAGGTTCACATCTTTATTTCCAAAGATAAAAGGGATGGAAAAAGTATACTTGTGTTTGGATTACTGTCTTTATTTTCTTTAGAAATTAATAACTGTTTAAAGGATGGAGCTATTACTTGTTGATTCCTTGACATGATAGGCAATGAGTTATGTTTTGCACAGGTTGAACATTTTGTTAAATTTTGCACAATTTGTATGTCTACTTTGGTCTGCCAAATGAAGATTACTGTATTTTTATCAAATAATGTATGATTAAAGGTTGTGAATGAAGTAAAACTATACTGTACTGAAACCTACTGAACTTGTCTATTTTACCCATCCAGTGCACACACTCCTGAGCCAATGTCATTTCAAAGACTCATTTGAAATCCAAAGCACCCAGAGGCAAAAAAAAAAAAAAATGTCATTCTAGTTCTCCAAAACAACAAATAGGAAAAACAAAAGTGTAACAAACACCTCAGTCTGGTGTTTTTATTGACAGCACTAAAAAGAAATATACTGACATGCAGCACTAATTGGGGGGGGGGGGGGTGATCAAGACACTAGTTGCAGTATCTGCATTCATACTGTAGGCTGAGTGCAACACAACTGCAATGGAAGATTTTTGTAAACTGGCAGCCTGCCTAGAAATAATCTTCCTCTCCTGCACTGACCTGAAAGCATGTCATGGCAGAATAGAGCGATATTTACTCAACCAGTGAGAAGGTGAGCTATATTGATGACTACTTTACCCTCAAAGTGATAATGCATCCACATACCCATTCACATTGTCTCCTGCACCTAGCTGTAGTTACTCAATCTTTAAATTATCTGCAAATTCAAGACTCAGCTTGGTAGACCACGGCAAAATAGGCTTGCTAGGAACAAGCTTTATTAAGTAAAAAAAGAAAAAAACAAACAAAAATAATGACAAACCACTTTCGTCAGTTACAGAAATGGAAGATACATTTTTTTTTTTTTATCAAGCGAGGCAAGTACGCTCTCAGGGTCCAGATCACAAATATGTACATTAGAAAACCGAGCACAAAACTACATTTCTCAGGGTCGGGCTGTGGGCGTCGCCTTACGACACGGAGCCTGACAGCGGTGTAATGACTAGACACGTGACTGCAGACGATGGGGTGAGGACACACTGCTCTGAGGGAGCTGAAAACGTTGGGATGGAGTCTTGTGAAGTCCCATCTCGCTGCATCATTCCCTCTGTTCCATCTTGACTTTGGGGGGCTTGAGGAAGGACCTGTTTTTCTTCTCCTTTTTAGTCTTGCCTTTGGCCTGGAAGGTCCTCCAACTGTCCACACGCCCATCCCTTGTTTCCTGACAAATGATGTGTAAAAAAAAAAAAAAAAAAAAAAAAATAGGGACTCTTAGGGATTGCTGAAAACGTAAAGTCATCATTTTCCCCCAATTTAGAATCGATCACAAGAATCGTGCAGGAACACACCTCAAAGTTTTTCTGCCATTCTCTCTCTCGCTTTGCTTTCTCTGCCGTCTCAATTTCCTCCTCTCTTGCCCTTTTCCTGGGGAAATAAAGAATAATTAATGCATTACCTTTTGGATGAAAATATGTTTTAATAGTGATCCTCCAGTTTGGAATTCTTCTCCAGTTTGTGACTATTTCATGGTGTGTTTATAGTATAGTAGAGTATATTTACTGCTAAAACTACATATAGATAATGGATGACAAATTAGTAAATTAGTAGTATTTTTTTTCTAGGACACAGTACTATGCTGAATTTATAAAATATTAGGAACACCTGAATTTCCATGAAACAGACCAGATGAATCCATGTAAACGCTACGATCCCATATTGGTTTTAACGATGACATCGACCTCAGACATGAATGGGAGATTTAGATTATGGGAAGTGAATGCAGGTTTCTTAAGCCTTAAAGACAGGTGAGACCTGGTTTTGCCAAATCAAAAATTTACCTTTCATGCATGTCCTTTGCTTCCCTTTCCTTCCTCTTGATCTCAAGCTCTGCAAACAGCTTCATGGTCTGCTTGTACACTGCTTGCTTGAACTGGGAAAAAAGCAGAAGAAATAAGTACAGTGTACCCTATAAGTCCTTTTGTTGATGGACCTGACCATGCCATAAATATGTACTACATCCACATTTTGAAAAATTTGATAATTGGCTGAACCAATCAAACTGAAAATGTAGATTAAGAATGCAGACATGGCCCATTTCAACACATTTAAAACTGTATGAGTCAGGGGCCTCAATTATAAAATATTTGACATTTGTTATACATTATATATTACATTTTTTACAATATTTTCTTACAGCTACATCCAAATTAAAGTTATGATTCAGAACAAGTACCTTGATATAAAAGTCATTATTATATTTATTTTCTCAAATTATGTGTGAAATATCAAAAGCATAAAGCAGTTTCTATCCTTACCCAAATTATGGCTGATAGACATCTTTTTTTTTTATGACCATATGATGAAATCTAGGATGAAGTCAAAGAACATATATTCCCAGGTGATCCATCTCTGTGAAGCCTTACCACTTCAGGGTCATCCTCCTCCACATACACCACCTTCCCGTCCTTCTTCAGCTGTTTCCTTTTCTCTTTCATCTGTCGGAGGGCGCAGAGTGGCAGAAGAAGAGAAAATGTCACCACAACCCCGAACGATCACGATAACATGAGGGAGTAAAACGGCAGAGACATTTCCGAGGGAAGGGAAACTGGGTAAGCACTCACCATATGCTCCACATACTCCTTCCCCGCATTGATCACGTCTACTGCTCTCTTCTTCTGCTCCCCATCCAGTAGGAGTTTGTACGCCTTGTCCACAGCTGCAACACACGGCCATATTCAGGTAGAATCAAACCTGTACGTCTATTCTCTTGAATCTATTGAGCGCATGTACAAAAGCAGCAGTTTAAAACATAATCTCATCATATTCATAGCAATTTGTTGGTACATTTAGAACAATAATCAGAGACTCTTTGATGTAAATATGAGCTTTTTATACCTTCAAAGGCTTGCTGTGCTCTTTCTGGGTCATCCTGATTTTTGTCTGGATGGACTAAGATGGACAACTAAACAGATAAAGAGACCAAAGATTAGGAAATGGAAAAATGTCATGTCATTATCCCACACCTCCACAGTCAAGACATGCATTCATACAGAGAAATGCGTTTCACTGTCGTTTCACGTTTTGCTTACCGCCCTAAATCTTTTCTTCAATTCCTCATCTGTTGCTTCTGGATCAATTTGCAGCACCTGAATGAAAATAGTGCGATTCACGGAGTCAAAATCATGAAGTTTATCCCAAATAAGCAGCACAACAGAAATCCAATTGTTGCGATGGCAACGGTAGCACCACTGTATATGTAAAAAACAGTAGACTGTGTAGCATTAGGTCATCAGTAATGCCTCACAGTTACCTCAAAGGGGTTCAGATTGAAGTAGGACGCCCCAGGTCTGAGCAGTCTGTCTATCTGCTGCTTTGAGGTTAACACAGAGTCCCGCTTCTCAATCTGCTTCACCTGTTAGACAGAACAAACACACAATCATCATAAGCACCTTAAGATACCTCCAGTGTCAAACTGACAAGTACATCTGACACTGAACTGCCTTTGACAACTTATGTCTCTTTTTTCTTCAGCCAGTGTATGCATGAAGCCAACACTCAGGGATCAATACTGGTGAATGAAATGGACTACAAATAGACTGTGTAAACCTGTTCCTCTTGATCTAGGATTACATCTTTCCAGGACGGACCTCGCTGCTCATTTGTTTGATCAGTAATTTATATGAATGATCAAGAGATTAGACACTGCACTGCAGCTCATACCGTTGCTTGATAGCAGTTAGTAGGTCAACAGCACCTGATCAAATAACTAACATCCAGCCAATTGTGATTCAGCCAAACTGCCATGACAAAGTCGCACTGGGTCGTTAATTACATGTGGAAGCTGAGAGGAAGCACCATAGACGATCTTTGGCGGCAGCTAGGCAGAGAAATGAAGTTGCTCACAAAACATCCGTTATTATTCTGCACAATTAACGTTAGCTTCTTGTCGTTAGCTGATGCTCATGTTTCATGCGAGGCCTCACAAGTGACAAACGAGAGAACCGTTGAGCAACCGACTTCAGCCGGTATACGACGAGCAACTGCGACTTTCACAGCGGACACCTTCACAGAGTTTATCTTACCTCCGTGTAAAAGTGTTGAAATAATTCATCTGAGGAGCTCTGAGCAGAGGGCTCTCCCCCGGCGGCCGCCATCTTGACCCAGGTTTACATGTGACGTAGGGGCGTCACGTGACGTTACTACTCATTTAATGCGGAAACTAAACACATTCTCGCTACATTTTTGCAAAAATAAATTAGCCTAAATTGAGAATTGAATTCGGACGATGCCCTCTTCGGACGAGACATTTGAGCAATAAGGCATATTTGATCTTCCTGCTATTAATATAGTACTTCCATGTATTATAGCACTCCTCGGCGGTTTAAGGGTTAAACACATACTTTTATTTTGAAAAGGACAGGACAGGAACTGCAAGAAAATGCACTACTACAGCAGCAGCGAGGGGATTTGTGATGAACGTTATCTTTGTACGAATCCTGTTTTACGAGTGTAACAAACTGCCGAAGTTAAAACACAATCGATCAGATTAATAAGTGTATCTGTTCACTCTAATCTCAAATGAGAATTGATGGAGTAAGATTATCATAACACGAGGATTGTAGCCTACTTACAAAACTGAGAGGTGAGAAACTAAACTTGGGGTTACAATCCCATTTTTTTTTTTTTTTGTAATTACAGCAGAGTTTGGGTTTACAAATCGTTATTTAACGTTTGAGACATTTCAAAATGTGCTGTTCACGTAGGCTACGATATCACTGGACAGAAATGTAGCCTCCGTGTTTCAGATGGGACCCACCCATACATGATTACCGAGGAGAACATCGGGCTACACGGTCATGGATCTATAGGACCACCGGACTAGCAGCACCATGCACTAGCCTACTACAACCACCTGATCCAAATGTCGCACGGTTATCATGAGGTTAGCCAATATCTGCTTGAAATGGCCTAGTCACCATTTCAGAACGTGCACAAATTAATTCTAGCACTTAAAATGTGATTGATTAAATTTCAAGGCAATTTCCTCTCAAAATTTAATTCAAGGACTTTCAAGGCCTGCAACAGCATCACCAATCCTACATTTGAAGATATAGTCCCTTTATTTTTGTTTTACCTTTCACCACTTGTCATGGTGAGGCAGGTGGGGATGAGCAGGGTCGGGACAGGTAGGACATTGACAGTCCACCAAGGTTTTAGTGATCCAGCCATCATCATCTGTTCCAACCTGGGACCATGTTAGGGATTCACAGGGATTGTACACAGCCATTTCCAAGTCCCCTCTAACTGGCAATGTAACTGGTGTTGGTTGCCTGGTAACGTCAGTCAGTCTGACATACAGTGAGAAACCACTTGGTCAATTAGGAACACTGCCACAGTAAACAGTTTTACTAAATTCTGAATGACTTCAAAAGGAATTGAGCCCAAATGTTTACAAATTTTAAAATGCTCAAATGTTTAAAAATAATAACCTTTTTCTGAAAATTAAATTCTTTGCCATTATGATTATAAACAGGATTATAAGCAGGTTTAATTATTTTTTGTGATAAAAGATGACTTGGACATACTCACTGAATGTATTCAGGAATAAAGCAAAAACAATTTCAATAACATTTATCTGTAAATAAACATATGCACACACAAATGGTTTACTTTGGTAAATAAAATGTATTCAATACAGATAATTTCTCTTAAGATCAACAGTAATCTTTCTTCAATGCCCGACATTAAAAAGGTTGTCCTGTTGCATGTTGGGACCAGTCAGGCTGGTTAAGGAAGCGGCTGTCTGTCTGCTGACCCTCCTGTCCTGGATGGAGCTCTGGGTCTTTCACAGCCTGCAGCCTCTGGCTCAGATCCGGTCCATGAGCTGCACCAAGACCCTCTCTCAGGGTCAGGGCCTAATGCTGAACCAACAAGGCTGCATCCTCCCACCGCTTCTGCAATGGGGGAAAACATGATAGAAGTCTACATCAGTACTAAGAATAATTAGAATAAGAACAAAAAATAATGACTTTTTTTTTTAGATTACAAAGTGCTGTAAATATAGACCAATGTGAATTTACTAAGCAAGCAACTATAACACCAACAGCACCCTGAATACCTGCTTGGAAATGCAATAGCTTGGAATGTGCCTATTATTTTAGCTACGCTCTTATTTTTTTTATCTTTTAATTTTAATTACAAGCACCCCTTTAGTCTACTTGCAACTTGATGTTAAAGTCACCGAAGATGGAAAGATCAACATCAATACAAGTATAAATGCGACAAATCTAAATAGATGAGACAGAGAAGTTGCAAAACATTACAAGCCACTGCATGTACAAATGCTGATATAATTGCACCAAGTCACAATCATTTCTCACCTTTACCTTCTGCTTTGAGTTGTAAACAAGGAAGCCAGCTAGTGCACCAATGAGTGCAGCTACGATGGGGAACAGGAACTGAGTGTTGTACAGTCCTGTAAGTAGTTCAACCTGCGATGGCCCAGACTTGCATCTTATGGAGAATAGTCTCCTGACTGAACTAGAAAAGGGCCACACAGAAAAGGGCATTTTAACAAATCTTGGTTATCTGAAATCCTACTTTGTGTAAGCACTTCGGTTGGATCTGTGACTTAATGCCCTGGGAGGTAAAGGGGTCATAAAGAGACGACTGTGACAGCAAACACCCAGCATCAAATAGATAAAAATGTAAAAACAATCAATTCTAGGCATTAGTTCAGATAATGAACATCTTACCAATAAGTCCTTTCCGTTCGTGTGAATTCTTTGTTTCATTCACATGGACAGAGGGCAGCTCCCTTACTGCCTGGTGACAAGAGGCAACATATAAAGAAACAATTCTAATTGAGAAGCTGTTCAAGGACTTCCAAGTTTTTAAACGGCACTATATACATACAGTATATACACTATATACACTATGTACACTAAAGTACAGAATTCTTCAATACAAACCTAAATATGTTTAATTTTATAGAATCAGCTTTCAGCAATAAGACTCGAGTCCCTACGTCAGTGTCTTACCTGTCTGCAAACCAAAAATAAATAAATAAATAAAAACACATTACTGTAGACCAACTATTGCCATCTTGTGGTCTTAAAGAGTAAAAACATCAGTTTCGAGGCACATCCATTGTTCCAACATCAGCCAATTTTGGCAACTTTTAATTCAGCAAACCCACAGCAATTTGAAGAATTTTGAAGACCAGTTACTATAGTTATAATCCATCATCCAGGCAATACCTTTCCAACTCAGGAATTGACCAATAAAGGAAATGACAAATATTAATAGAACAATGGACTACTAGTCGTGCTTGTATAAAATTGCTACCTCTAGCGGTGTAAGAGGGGAAATGCCCCCCTCCCCCTCCAGGAATGTGTCATGAGACAGCTGAGGTGGTTATGGTGCAGCAGGCCAACACATGTAACAGGTGTCTGCAGGGTTTTGGGCTTTACAGCGCTTACCAAATCCTTGACTGTCTGCCTTTTGGCAGTTTAATCCAACCTAATGAAACAGACATTTGGCCACTAAGGATTGTGCATGGCTGGTCAATTGGCTTATGGAGGAAACTGGCACGGTTCATTTATGTTTACTAAACCCCCGAAACTTCCGGGCTACAGTGACTTTAAATATTTACAGACTGATTCTTCAGTCAACTGAAGTAACTGGCATTCTTCACGACCTGAAAAGAATCCGACTCCCACTAAATAAAAATGTATAATTCATAGTACAGTATATTAGTAGGAAAAAAAAAGAATATAGTGTAATTATGACTAGTTTCTCCAGTGATTAAAATTAGCTGCAGGTGAGGAGACAGTACTCTGTGCAAGGCTAGCTCACCCTTGAGTACCGTTCAGGTGAGTTCCTCACTCTAGCGGTGCCGCTCTCAATGCTTCTCCACCTAGGCAGGTTGGAATAAGAGGACAGAGACATCAAACAAAATACAATGATATCATGGTACCAAAAGGCAGATTCTCAAAGCACTTTGCTATGGAAAGAAAAATTGCGATAGATGAGCAATTGCTACGGCAAAAGCATAGATGTGAACTGAAAGAATTTTAACCCTTTGGATGGTCAAATCCTTAGCGTCTTCAAAAGGAGAGAAATCGTGGTTGAGAAGCTGTGCATGATGATTTTGGGATTAGAAATGACTGTTCAACAACTCTTCTGTCGTTTGAGTAGCGATGATTTAGGCCTTCTGTACAAATCCATTCAACAGTCATGGTTGCTGTTTAACTGAATATAGCTCCCACAGTATCTTAAGTGTGACAGAATTCTTTAATGGTTCTTGGTATTGCTGTGATATCCACTACAAGAATTAAGAGAGCAAGCATGACTGCAGTCTAATATAACATGCACTGGAAAATAAAGGGTTAAAATCCTGTTAAATCCTTCTATCACCCAAACACCATTAGAGTTCTCTTGTCCCGTTGTCTGATTGCACAATTTCAGTGAGACTTTGCTTATCCTTTGAGGCAAAACAAAAATTTGACTTGTAAAAGAAGATCTCCATCCAAATGTGAAAATTGAGGTAGAAATCAAATCAAATATTGAATGACAACATTGAATTTGAGGTATCTGACAATTGACTGATGCTCAACTGAGTTTTATTGAAACGGAACAAACGTAAAAGTTATAAATACAAAGAACATCAGAGAACAAACTGCTATGGCTCTTAAGATAAGCCAAACCAAATTCTATCGGGCAAGTTCAAAGAAAACATAGGAAGTTATGATATCAGTTTTAAAAAAAACAACACAATTTGTCTACCTCTAGAAATGCTAGGCATACACTTTGAACGTTACAAAACTTTGTTTCCTTCCTTCCTGTGGATTCTTTTCTCCACCACTGCAAAAAATGAATATGAAGCTCTAACCATATGCATTTATTTACAAGCAAGTCCCTAAGCAACTATGATAAACCACAAATAAAGGGAGTACAAGTAGGGGAGGGGAGGGAGGGGGCATGGACACAAACTTCCTGCAAGGCAATATCATGATTTAATGTCCTCTCAGACTTTTGAAAATGAATGTCCACTTTTTTTTTTTAAATGTTCATTGGTGGCTTTAAAAGAATCAGGAACAAAAGGTAACAATAAAAGTGTTTTGTGTGTTTTAAGACACATGTCCCAATGTAACCGTAGGAGTAAGAAATGATTCAGCAAAACGGTTACGCTCACTTCTTCAGCCAAAACGCTTTCCAGCCAATCAACTTGAGCCAATTCTGGGGTCTGTCCATTTTTTTTCTGTGAATAGATTATTTCATGAGGGATGAAGAATAAAAAGTCAATCAAAAATTGGGGCCCAATCTCCTTATTTTTTTTCTTTTTATTGTTCTTTTTCTTTTTTTTGTTGTCGCTTACTTTGACAAATACCTTTTGGTGCATCTACTTCCACTGCTGCCCATAAGAATCCTGTGAAAACTCCAGGGTGTCATTACTGTAACCATAGTTACCGGAATAGTCGGCCCCTTGCTGCAGGGGCTGCTGGGCGATGGGCTGGGACCCCCAGTTCTGCTGATTGTTGGTCTGGCGGCGCTTGGAATCAGGCTGGTTAAACACGTCTGCCTTCCTCTTCCCGCCAACGTTGCCCCCGCGATTGCCCCGGGCCCCACGAGGACCGCGGCCCCTCTGCGGCTGGAAGGGGGCTCCCCGCCCGCCGCGACCGCCCCTCGGCCCACCAATGGGTGGCCCTCTCTGGGCGTAGCCCCCCCGGCCTCGTGCCGGCGGCGCTCCACGGGCCCTAGGTGGAGGAGGCCCCCCCCTGCTGGGGCGAGCACCACGGCCCCTCATGCTGTACATGTCTTCGTAGCCGTAGTAGGGGTCTTCATAGCCACCACGGTAGTCATGATAGTCGTAGCCGTAGTAGTCGTCATAGTAGTCTTCATATCCATAGTAATCTGGTGGATAGGAATAGCCGCCGCGGCCACCGCGGCCCCTGCCCCGGCCTGGTGGGGGCATACGAGGAGGCGGGTAGTAGTAGTAGTCATCATACCTGCAGAGGGGAGAATAATGTCAATAACTTTCACTGAATTCCTTATTTTAGATTGAATGTTATCGGATTTAACAGCTATTCAGGCAGTTGACCAATCAGATCTCTCTGCTCTTCTGCCTCACCCTGTATTCCTGGTGGTCTGCCGAGCTGCCTGGCGCTCTTTCCTCTTCTTGTCTGGCGGCTTTGCCAGGACGATCTCAATTTCCTCTCCCCCTAGCTCCTTCCCATTCATTTCCTCCATTGCCTAACAACAACAAAACAATTCATGACAATGAATCACAATAAATTATGTGACAGGCAAAGTACCTTTTGCAAAGCACGGACAACTCACCTTCACAGCAGCATCCCTTTCCTCAAAATGGACGAAAGCATAGTCTTTCAGCTTCTTCACTCGCTCCAGCTTTCCAAACTGAGAGAAGGTTTTCTCAAGAAGCTCTTCAGTCACTGGTGTGGCCAGCTTCCTTACAAAGAGCACCTTAACCTATGTAGGGAAAAAACAATGCTTCTGATACCATGTAAAACGGGACATGGTTGTTGTGTATTAGAGAGAGAGAGAGAGAGAGAGAGAGAGAGAGAGAGAGAGAGAGAGAGAGAGAGAGAGAGAGAGAGAGAGAGATAACACTTGCTTACCTTGGCCATGACCTCTGGATCTGGCTCGGCGACGGGGTCGGCCCACTCTACAGTGACTGGGTTCCCCCACACCTTCACCTTGCCACTCATAAGGCGGCGGCGGGCCTGTGCTGCGGACTTGTGGTCCTCATACTCCAGGAAACAGAAGCCACGGTTCTTCTTCTTGTCATCTGGCTGGTGGTACAAGATCACCTCTTGCAGACCCTCTGGAAGATAGAAAAATAATACCATGAACATAAGTTAACAGCTAAAGCTAAAGTTTGAATACTACTGCATGAGGAAAAATGACAGCATATTAATAAGCCACAGAAATGGCAAAACTGACTTCAACTGAGACTGACCTGTAACTTTGCCAAAGTCTTCCAATATACTTTCTCTTGTCTTGTTCTTTGGAATTGATCCGACAAACAGGCGGTTGTTTGCAACAGATATACACACTCCCAGGTACTTCCCAGACCGGATTTCATAGTTATCACACTGAAAATAAAACAAAGAGGTCAACAATTGTTGTGTGAAATGAATTATGAATGAACAGCAGGTGTGTGAACCCAGCCACAGCTGAGCTACTCAAAAGAATATTTAAATTGAGCACATCTTCATTCCACAGCAGGTCAACTGAAAAACACTATTTTAGTGCCGGTGGTTGTTTTGTGAATCCCAACCCTTGTTTCTATTGATAGCTGTATGGCAAGAAGGAAAACAAAACTAGAATCAATGACATATAGGACTGGGCGTTGGAATTTGAGACCTATACAGGGTCTGATACAGTTTCATTTTTCCATTTTAAATGAAACAAAAGTATATTATTTATTAAACATTACTACAAGTTTAATTCTATGAATAGCATCAGCCCATGAGTAGCAGATCTCTTCAAGAAAAATGCAAAAAACTGGAAGAAAACCAAAGGTGTGACTTTAAGAATCCAAAATTTTAAAGCTTCTGGATACATTTCAATGCCTTAAAAATTATAAAATTGGCACGGCGTGGATAGATATGGTGTTTCAATACCCTGCCATACTGACTTACAAGCTTCACAGCCTCTTGTGCATCCTCCTTGGTGCAGTATGTGATGAAGGCGTAACCTCTATTCTGACCAGAAAGAGGGTCCATCATTAACCTGAGGTCCCAGATGGGACCAGCCGTCTCAAAGAGGGGCACCAGCTCGTCTTCATACAAGTCCCTGGGGATCTTTCCCACAAACACCTGAGACACAGGGATGGAACAGGTGGGACAGGTTTAAGGATTGTAAGCATACAATACAATTAGATATCAAGATAGTGTTACCAGAGCACAGACTTGATACTTCTCACCTTACTTAAAACATTAAGGCCCTTAATCAAGTGATGCCGTCCGTTAAGTTTCTGTTATGATTATTTACCTCAGTTCCAATCCCAGGCTGTGTTCCTTTAAACACCTCCTCAGGTGGGGGACCTCCGTATTTCCTCTGCCCTGTGGTGACATCCAGGGTGTATCCTGTCCGATCCAACAGAGCCTGAAAAAGAAGAACAAAACATTACTGGTAAGTCGGCAGATGCACGTTCATATGGTCCAGTTTCATAGCCACTGCATTGACCTACTTTCCCACAAGCCTTGGCCCAAACACTTTACCTTTATTTTTGTCTCATCTGGGCCCTTGGTGGACTCTTGCACTTTACTTCCTTGCTTTTCTCTCTGTCTGTAAGTCTTCATGACTCCACAAAGGAAAGCACTTTTATTCTGGATAAAAAGAAACAAACAAAACGTGATTATCTGTAACAACATTGCAAAACAAACACAAAACGTATTTTAAACAGAATTAGAATGCAATCCATGTCCTTACCTGCACATGGGACAGGTCGCTCTCTTTGAACTGCTGCAGCACGGTAAGTGCCCCCTCTTCATTGAACTCCCGCAGCGCATCAATGGCCCTCTCATCCAGGTCAGCATAAGCCACCAAACCTGCAGTTACAGGGCAAAGTCATTTTCAGGCTCAAGTAGATACCCAGAACTCAAGCAAAACTGATAAATATGAAATATCATAGCTTGTTGAGGCAATAATTAACCCAATTGCCCACCTGTCTGGAAGATGTTATCCAGACTTTCAGCCACTTTCTGGGGCAGCCCGGCATCAATGAGCGTCTGGTAGTTCTCTGTGTGTGTTGTTGACACGTCCATGGGTTCTTCTTCTTCCTTTACCGGGGCAGAGCTACCGTTCACCTCAGCGGCAGCCATTCTCCTTAAGAACAAGCAACAATAAGAGAAGCAATTAAATTAATATATTGTTTATCTTTTTCCCCTTCAACGAGAGGAGTGGACAACAAATCCAGCATTTCTATGACCCAAACTGTAAGAAAGATTTTATCAATACAATCATAATTTGGCTACTAGTTGGTGTATAGTTTTTAAACTAATGTGTGTTGTGACGACTGGCATCAAGATTAAATAAATGGCCCGTTCTGGGTGATGGCCTATTTCGCTTTCAAACCAATATTTTCATGTGAAACGTGCACAGAACAAATGTGAAAGCTGAAACAAGAGCCTAGCCTGCAAACGAATAGGAATAGTTTGTTTTTGTTACAAACAAGGTCAATTAACTGACATCAATCTGAACTAACAGATGCACCAACTATTTATACAGGTTTATTAGGTACTGTATAAGGCACAGTAATGTTACGTCTGCCTGGCAAATCTTGCCATCACCCCTTTCAAAGAAACCTCTAAAAGCCAGCGTCCCGCCCCCTTCACATGCAGTTTGCTAGCTAACGAGGTAAATACAAATATCATTCTACAATTGAATGCAGAGAGTCTGAATGCATGAAAATGGTTAATAAATATAAACAAATACATTTTACAGCATTTAGAGTCAAACAGAAAACCACAAATCATACTCTCGGTGTGTGCGAAACCAAACAGTAGTTAGCTTGCTGGCTAGCTAACGAGCTTATCGTTATGGCTAAAATGAAGGCCTCGCGGTGCAGAAAGACACCTTTCAGAATTCAAATACAGACGCGCCGTAAAAGGCGCAAACACGTAGTTAGCAAGACTTACCGATCTATTTCGGGAAAATAACAGTAGCGTGAATTAAATTCTGTAACAATTAGCGTGTTAGACGTACGGAAAACAGCTATTATGAATAATACGTTTAGGTCTACCCACGAGACAGATTTCCAGACGGTCCCGTCGTCGCCCGAACAACGCCACCGCTCGGCGATCAACGCGAGATTTGGAGGAGGAACTGCAAGCAAGAGGTGCGTTCGTTTTGGGAATGTGGGAGACGCGTCGTCATGTGGCCTAACCAAAACTACAAAAACAATTACATTACATTTCGCTCAAAACGGACTTTACACAAGGTACAAAGCTAACTGTCATTTTTCATTAACAAACCCGAAAAAGAGAGAAAAACTCGGCCCAGTGACAATGTTATTCAACCTGAGCGGATCCCAGACTGTCAGCGGGCAGTGCGGGGTAGATAAATCGAGCGCTTTATCTTCAAATAGCCAACCACGTATATCAAGGTTTGACTGGCATGACTTTACCCCAATAAGATTCCTTTTTCTAGACATTTACATAGACGTGAATATGAAAAACATATTTTCCCTAGACAACACAATTATTCATAGAGCGCAATCTAAATCTAGCTGACTGACATGCAAATGAGATGGGAGAGATGCAAATGAGTTTCACACATGTATACAGGCGACAAAAACCTCCATGTAAATGAAAAATTAAGCACTTTAATATTTTTTTGTGTCATACACAATCTCATACAGCATCTGCCTTGACCGGCAGCCTATCAATCAATATCTGATAATCATTGACAATTGGCAATAAGATGGTGTTTAAGGTCGGAGTGTCGATGAAGAGGAATGATAACTGGCATCCAAGATTCAGTCGTCATGTTTCAGCTTTCTGATTTTGCCCTTATGGCGGTCGATCTCCCGCTGCATGCGCTCAATCTCTTTTTTGTGATGGTCGATCTCCTCTTCGTGATGCTTCCTCAGGGCGGCCAGCTGCTCCTTCTCCTTCTGCCTGCAGGTTCAAGCAGAGTGAAGAGGAAGTGAAAAGCTGGTAAACATTTCCTCAGGTGAAAGTGGGTTAGGAGATTTCACCCTGACATATTACAGGTTTGGGCCCACTGGATTATTATAAGGATGGGATGCACCTCACCTGAAGTATCTCTCCTCTTCCGCTGCTTGTCGCTTTCCAAAAGCTCCTCCTGCGTCCCTCACTGAGCCTCCTCCGCCTCCTCCTTTTCCTGCTCCTTTGCCCAGCTCGCCAAGCTACAGTAAGCAGAGGGAATGCTTCATCGACATTGTTTGAATCAAATTACACCATGATTAGATGACAGCAATTAGAGAGATTACACAAACATCCATTGATTGAGAAAGGAGCTCTGTAGTTTATAAATATTTCTCAGGTGATGACATTGCAGCAATTAGCAGGAAGTTACCTAGATGCGAGCGTGCACACAGTTTTTAATTTAGCCCTGAAAATAGCTAAGTTTACTAAGCACTTATATTTAGTTCATCCACTGTCCAGTAGCAGACTGTAGCTCCAACTCTCTCTTATTGAGCTCGATAGTTAGCTAGCCTGGCTAACGTTAGCAAGCTTGCTGTCAAACAAAGTTAGCATTCAAAACGCCATCTGTAACAAGTCGACACAAGTTTACCTGGTCAGATGCCATTCTAATCTGAGTGGCAATGCATCCCCTAAAGTTAAGCCTGGTAAGAAACCTTGCCATTATCAGTCTGATACTAAGTACAACTGCCACAGCACAGCTCTACTGCACCTCCGAATGCGGAAATTTGAATTACCATAAACGTCTCGACATGGGCGTGGAGGAAAACATCCAGCTGGTCGACTGATCGACTCGTTACTGCCACCCGGTGGTAAGGGCAGGAATTGCAGCCGTTGTGTCCAGTGGAGTCGAAATGGATTCGATTTTAGTATTATCGGCTCAAATCACTAACATTATTCGTCCACGAATGTTTGGACTTGTGCATCAACCTTTGTGAATGTGTACACAACTTACAAGTTAGAGTAATGTGTCAAATTAGTTTAAAGAGATCAATACAATGTAAGACTGTCTCACACAGATGAACTTTTAATTTGCAGGTTGTCTTGTCTGAATTTGATGAGTTCATTAGAATATTTTCCACTGTGGGCATGTTGAGTGCAGTCAGTCAGTAAAGTAACTTTTCTCTGATAAGACTAAGACTAAGTCTGGAAAATGGCTGCTATGTTTTTGTGTTACCCATCAAGCACAGCATCCTGTAGGCTACAGGTAACGCTATCACTAGGAATATAATGTTTCATTCATTCATTCATTCATTCATTTATTCATTCAGTTTTTTACCTGCTTGTTCCTGCTCAGGGTCACTGGGGCCTGGAGCCTATCCCAGCATGCATTGTGCAGAAGGCCGGGAAACACCCTGGACAGGCTGCCAGTCCATCACAGGGCAAACCCAGATAAACACACACTCACTCACTGACTCACTCACTCACTCACTCACTCACTCACTCACATTCACACCTATGGGTTTACAATCTACCTGACTTGCGGAACGTGGGAGGAACACGGGGAGAACATGCAAAACAGCTTTCTCCTCCGGTGTCCTTGACATTTAAAGAGTTCCCTCTGTTTCCTCTATTGCTCAGACTCTTCTGCATTGCAATACAATAATTTCCTGTTCATATTCTGTAACCGCTGGTTATAGACGACGCTGTGTTTTGACGTTCCTGCATTATGGGCCTATTACTCAAAAGGATGGGACACACAGCACTCATCTCTCAAGTGCTGGATGAGACACACTCGGCAGCACAAAGGGAAGCTTTGCACAGTGAGAGAGGTGGTGGGTGTTTAGTGCAGATGAGTCATAATGGAGACCCAGCGATGAAGGGCCCTGCCTGGCAGACAATGCTCATCCCGGCACAGTGTCGGATGAGCTCGCTGTCCCTGACACTCGCCTTGCATCATGTGAACCCAGCAGAGTTGATGGTCAACGAGCAAGTGGAGGCGTGGCGCCGCCGCGGTGACGTATGCCCCGTCCGCTCAGAAAGACCCAAACTGTTTGTGGGAAGTTCAACAATGGACATGATGATCTGGAAGCTCTTGTGAAACGAAAAGCAGTACGCAAGCTTTCAATCATGAAGACCCTTGATAGTTTGTTGGCCCATTGTGTTCTGTACTGAATGAGCCTTGGCCTGCTTATATGGAGGAAAGACGTATAAAAGGAGGAAATAAATCCATGTACACAAGCCTGGTAGTTGTGCAACTGAGAAAGAACAAGGTGCAAGAAAACTATGGGCACCTTTCTTGGTTTATTGTCACCTTAAGCTAAGGAAGTTACTTCCTTTTCAAAACTTTCAAGGCAAGATTTGAACATGGATTACATTTATTTTCTTAGATATATAAACGTTTTGTACTTGTTTTAGTTTTACCTTTTCCACATCAATACTGGAACTGCAGCACTGACGCAGTAACACTCTTGCAACAAATGGTGGCAGTATGCTCTCATACTGACAGAGCATCTACTATGTGTTGCTCTGAATATGGAATTACAATGTGTTACCATTAATATAAAACAATTCCTTCTTTCCTTGTAATGGACAAAAGCAAGCGTTGCTCTCTCAATTTGTTTCAAATGAGGATTGAAATTGAATTTCATAGGAAAAAACAGGCTACAACAGATCTACAGAGGTAGTTGATCCTGCTGCATTCATCATCTAATATATATCTAGCAATTATACACAGGTAAACACAGGATTTTGCAAACGGTTGACTTAATTACTGACAAATCCATCCAAAAGGTGAATGATAACATAAAAATTAGGAGAATATCCTCACACTTTATGTCACTACTTCTCATTTTAAACAGATAGAGACATAGATTAATTCCCCATGAATAGTTTTTAATGCAGCATTACCTCAGAAAAAAACAGTACATTATGGTTGAATTGAACAGAAAATCATTCTGTTGTTTTTGGGAGAATATATTAGCTATCACAGTGAGCAAAACGGTGAACTTGAGGTGTGTGTGTGTGTTAGTGCATGTTTTTGTACGGCCATGTATGGACTTCCGGTCCACAGGATACAGAGCAGCCAGTTACCTGGATCTTTTCAATGCTGCTCACCTCGCCGGCTCAAGTGTTGCCATAGGAAATAGTATCCTGGCAACAGCACCAACCTGAGCAAAGACAAAGTAAGGTCATGCAGAGCTTACAAGATGTGGCACAATGTTCCTGTATGAACAATTCATTTTCATAACCTCTGCTTGCAAGGACATTGATTGCAACCCTGTCATAATGTTCTTCAACATTTTTGCATTGCAATGCTAGGATGACATTTAATCTGAAGGATTTCTGAGGCTTTTTGGTGCAGTAGACATGTTTGGATACCTTTTGTAATGCTTGTAATCAACCTCCTTCTACCAGTGCACTATCAATAATTGCATGAAATAGCAGTCCCATCTTCATTACATTCCTCCCTCTGGAGAAAAGTATGTGGATATGTACCTGCTGGGCTATAATTGGCCCTTCTGTTCAGGATTTCAACACAAACTGCTGAGGTAATAGCGTTGTAATGGTATGGAGCCATTTGAGTATAAGGTTTTGAAATGTACAACAGATTCCCTTCCTTGTAACTCTATCTTGTGGACCACATTTCTGCAGTAAAGGGAAATGCAACCACATTTGCATTGCAAAGCAGAGAATTGTAAGCTATGATATTTGTATCTTTGGAATAATGTTGCGCTTCAAGTATAATGTCCAATTGATTATTTAAAAAAAAGCGCAGAAAGATGATGACTACAGACCAGTATTTAGACTTCATGGTCCCTAAGTAAAACACCACATTCAAGCTCGTCTAATTCAGAGAGTTTCGTCTGCTGGTGCTGAAACTCTTTGTTGCCAATAGCCCTCCTGAGCTGCCTGGATGTTGCCACTGTTGCCATGGCGACCATCAGGATGGATAAAGGGGTCCAGATTCTTTACGTGCTGTACATGAGAGGTCTTTTTGGTCAAGGAACAGTGATAGACATTATTGACTGGATTCACAGGCAGCTTGGCAATAATTAAAAGCGAATTGACTCATTTAACGAACTGTGTCAAGCGCACACTGGGCCTAGAAACACTGTAAATCCAGCCGCTCAAGGCTGTTCTCTTTTAAACAGTGTAAGTGCTTCACTTCTCTGTCTAAAGATCTCCTCCCCATCAAAAGAAGTCTCTGCTCTAACGTACAAACTGTCTTCATCATTAAATAACTGTTACATTATGATGCAAAGGCTTTGAATCTTTGTTATATTGGTGATTGGCCACCTAGTACTATCACAGAACTACTTTGAATAGCGAGACACAACTGTATGTACAATTTGATCTACTATTCACAAAATAATATCCATTTTCCAAATTTCAGCGCTGATTTCAGTTCATTTTCCTCAGTTGGTGGCTGCTATAATGGCCTCGCCATCGACTCTCTCATTTTCTTTTGACTGAAGCTCAATTCGCCCTCTTTACAAGTTCCAGCTGATGTTATCGTGCATGATGTCCTGTTCACTTTAACGTTAAGACTCTCAGCATTCCTCCAGTACCAAAGCTGGTCATTAGCCTCCCTCAGTCCAGACAACCCCTGGGGTTGACACACGGTCTGGAAGTGAGGCGAGTGGTCATACCCTCCAGGGAACCACTCTCAGGAGACTGCTGGCATTTGGTTATGACGCACAAACACAGCTGTAAGCCGCCACAGTTGGCATTTTGTCATTCGGGTAAAGGAGTCACATGGGAGGCATTTTTTTTCAATGGCGCAATTATCTTTTTTCAACGGCAATCAGAAGGGAGAGAGAGAGAAAGAGAGTGAGAGAGAGAACGAGAGAGAGAGAGGGAGACAGAGTAGAGGGAGAGAACAGTAGTATAGATGTGTGTAAGTGCTCCTATCAGGCCAATGAGAGACCATCATCTCGCCCATATCAACCCCCATACCCCTCCTCCTTGTTCCTGCCTCCCTGATGTGCTGATTCAATAAGTGGTCTGTGATTGCTTTAGATATCCATTTAAATTCAACAGAAATTTCTGCATCAGAAACAACCCCATGTGTGATGTGTCACTCTTTCTGTGAGACAAAGGTGTGATTTCAGCTGAAGGAGCCAGAAACAACGAATGGAGGTAATCATCAAAACCTGAAGGGTAAAGAAAGATTTCCCCCCATGTGATTACTTGTGACCGGCAACCAACACAGCATGACATACCTTCCACAGAACAGTAACTTCTATCCTGAGCGACTTACAATGTGTGAGCAGACACGAGTTCAGTGTCTTGCTTGAGGATGATTTGACAGGTGAAATGGATATTGATGGACACACAGTGGCTGGTTTCAGAGATTAAATCCACAACCTTTCAGTTATAACATGGTCTCTTTAACCACTAGGCCACCCTGGTGCCTCAACTACTAAATCATGTAACCGTAGACAGCATGCGAATGGCTTTGTGCATATCGCAGCGTAATCCATGGCTGCATGCATAGAAAGTAGGCAGTTTTCAAAGCTCGCTGCACTTCTCTGCTCAGCCTTCTCTTCTCTCCCTGCAGTGCAACATGGCGCTCTCTGCAAAGAGCTTTGCGTTGAAACACTCGAGTCGATCCATCACAGCGCCGTGATGAACTCAAGTCGGTGATCATCATTAACGTGAATAACTACAATTCTAAATGACATCAATCATATTTTCAGAATAGTGTTGATTTAATGTGACACTTCATTGATCCCTCATGAGGAAATTTTGGTTTTTGCTTGCCCCCTCCAGGGAGGTCAGAGGTCAGGGTCTGCTGCAGAACTGTGCCGGTGGGATTCAGTGTGTCTTGTTCAAAAACACTTCAGCAGGGCGGCTGCTTGCCAACACACACAACGTGAACCCCGGCCCTCCACCACCAGGTCACTCTGGTGCATTTTTTGTGCCAGATTTTCTTGAAAATACCCTATTTTTGTAATCGTGATGTGTGTGAGGAATTTATATCATACAGATTTATGTAAATTTGAAAAGGGAAAGTTAACTGTGAATCATCAAGGTGTGAATCAAGTGGGTACACTGAGTTTAGGCGAGAGTACCCTCCATCTCATCCCTGACTGTCACCCAGGCTGAACACAGTGTTAATCAAAATTGATCTCTCTTGTACTTTCTTTTTCTCAAGCATACTAAAGAGATTAACTACAATTTGTGTGTACCCAGAAGGAGTGAACACAATTCAGAGTTGATCTCGCTGCTGCTTCACACTTGACAATTGCATGACATTATTACTGCT